>NC_022019.1:35649380-35666199 GCF_000317375.1 Microtus ochrogaster
GCTCCCCCTCCTTCTGCTCCTGATTTGGACCTTGAGATTTCTGTCCGGTGCTCCAATTTGGGTCTCTGTCTCTGTCTCCTTTCATCGCCTTCCTTCCTCTGCTTTACTTCCCCACGAAGGCTCCATGAGGCTGAAATTGCAGCGTAAGGAAGAGGCAAACAAGATGACTTGAGAGCATGTGGAACTTCTCTAGTATGGGAGGAAGATTAGAGCAACTTAGGTGACACTGAAGGTGAGCAACCTAATATTTTATATTTTGAGCTCCTATATTTTAGGGGCACAAAGAAGATATATTCTCTAAACCCACAAGTAAGTGTAGATGTATTCAACGTTCATAAGCTGAAAGCTAAGTTTTATCAATGAATATTTTAAATTTATGAGTTAGTCACTAAAACTGAAATGTTAGCATGTACTATTTATTGCTGCAGTTTTATAATTTCAAATCTATGTGTGAATTAAAAATTTTCAATGTTCATGCTTAAATATTGCAACCAACTACAGACAAAAATAAGAAATATGATTCTTCCATTAATGAGCAACAGCCAGCATTTTATCTTTAGAACCTGAATTACAACTACTCTCTTTGACCAATCTTCTTGTTGTTTCTTCAAATCTTACCTTACCTTTACCTGGAATTTCTGCTTCTTCCCCAATTAGTTTTAACTATCAACTTGGCATAGGCTAGAGTCACCTGAGAAGGGAAATTCAGACTTTCACAACCATACCCAACCTTTATATGGGGACAAGGGATTTAAACTAAGGTCCTAATGCTTGCTCAGCTAGTGCTTTTACCCACTGAATCGTCTCCTTAACTCCCTGAGATCCTTATAATCTTTCCTCCCGAACTGTGTGTCTATTCAATTACTAACATCTGCCTAATCAGTCTACAAGGATTCTACCACATAGACCTATCAGAGATTCCACCCCACAATATCAAGGATCTTTAGTTTGCTTATTTGTGTGTCTATTATCTTTCATCCACTACCTGCAAGACTAGTCACAATGAGATATACAATATGCTTACAGATTTTGTTTATTTATTACCATATCTCATGATAATTAATTCAATTAAGGATTTAATATTTGCTATAATCACACAAGAATATATTTTTAGAGAGTTTTTGTAAATCAATGATTCATGACTTGACTTTTCATTACAGTTTATGTCCCCTTCTTGACCCTAGTAATGCCTCCCCACAGCCATATACCTCATTTACATTAAAGTTTAAAGTGATAGTCAGCATACAGAGATTATTTAAAAGGAACAAAAAAGTGATTGTCCTTTACTTCATCATTTGGACTTTCCTCAGAATAAAATGAGAAATTGGCAAGCACCAATTCCATTAGACATAATTGAAAACATTCAAATGAAATAGTTCGAACCAAATTCTCTACTGAATTTTTTGTTCAATCCATTTACTTAATTGAAAAATAACTGGCCACGTTGTTAAAATTTTAATTTACCTCAACTCTGTGGACACATGTATAATCAAAAGTAGCATTTTGGAACAGAGTTGCTCCTTGTATTTATGTGATGCTGACTTTTTAAAAAGTAGTTACTGATATAGAATGACTTGAAAGAATACGATGGCAAAACCAATTGACAGTTATTGATTTCTTGTTTTGCAAGAAAATAAAACCTGCAATAGACTGTTAAAACAGATCAAAAGCATAAGACACAAGCTCATAGCAACTGGGGAAGTCAGAGACAGGAATAATTTAATAGAAGATGTAGACTTCATCTATAACAAGATGAAAGAATAGAAGCTTTTATTTCTGACCTCTCTTATCTCTGATCAGCCCCTCACTCATTTTGACTTTTTAGTATAACCTACTCATGCCTACATTCACAGGAATGAACATAAAACTAGAGAAAATCACTCTACATCTCTAGGTCTTTCCTTAAAGTCCAGGTCTGCTATCTTCACGAGGACTTTACAGCTGGAAGGAAATCTTTCAGCAGACTTTAATATTCCATGCCTCTCTTCTTCTCGAAACCCTGGTTCATATACTACACAGCACCTTTTCTCTAATTTTACTGAGAATACAGAACTCATCATATGAACACTATACATTCCCATAAGTACAGTTTCTAATGACTGGCATCTCTGTCCAGATGAGATTATTTCTTTGATTCCTTTTTCTAAATACATTTTTATCTTCTACAAACACATTCATACCTCTTCCCTTACTCCTCCTAGTCATCTGGGAAGCTAAAAGTGAGGACTTCCTTAACCCGACTACAGGAATTATCATTTATTCTACAAATATAGAAGTTGCCTTCCTTTCCTCTGTTATATTTTCTTCATAAAACTTATCAACATTTTACATAACTTAGATGTTTAATTGATGGCTATGAACATTGCACCACGAGGACAGAGGGAATTTGATTGTTCATTTCTACTATCATGAACTCCAGTGAAAAAGGGAAATAAGTAAATAATCATTAAATAAGTAATTGAGTTAAAGTTTTTGAAGGAAGTTTATGGGAATAATAAAAACTAGCACATGTTGAGTGTTTAGTAACTATAAAGCACACTGTTTTGAGTGTATTATCTTACTAAATCCCCACACTAATCATTGACACAACTTCTTTCCATTTCCAACTTTACAAAAGAGAAAAAGATGGCTAAGGAGTCACAGCTTCCCACAGCCACATCAAGCATGAGACTGACTTGAAATAGACACTCTGTAGCCTGTTGCTTTGTTAAACTGACTCAGCAACTCTCACTGTTGCTACTACAGTGAGTCTAGATCATTATCTAGACCTTAATGTACTTTAAATACTTAATAAGCATTTGCAGTCATTATTAAAAATCAAAATTTACACAATAAGCAAAAAGCTCAAATCCAAAGCCCATAGAGATTATTAGGCACAACATAGATTTTTTACTGAGTCTCCTTTGTTGCTTGAGAAGTGAATGATACCTCTCTTGTTAGTGGAATGGGCACTGTCGTAGCTCCACAAAAGTAATAGGCATATGTTGAGGTTAATGTTGAAGTTGCTAAAATCTATTTGCCAAGGCACTATCATGTCTTGTTTACCATTACCAACCACATAAACCAGAAAAAAAGAATTACATAGCATCTCTGAAGAAAAAAACAAAAACAAACTATTCTTATGTTTATCTTTTTTTTTTTCTCAAATCTAGCAATCCCTTGCTAAAAGGATGGAACTGCTAGACATGCTGTGTGGTTTAGTACCTGCTCTTTTCTGGGCCTGTCTTCCTGACCCAGATTCCTGCTGCTGCTCTCATTCTAAATCCAGAACGATTTTCAGCATTGTTAACCCTATGTGTTTCTATCTCTTAATCTTAGCTAATGACTCTCTTATCAAGCCTAAATAAAACTTAACATGTATTTTCAAAGTATGTGAAATTAGAATTATACAGAATAGACATAAGAAGAAAAGTACTAGATGGTGATCACCCACCTTCCAGAGAAACTCCAGGAATTTTTACCTTCAGATTTCATATTATTTTGTAGTTTCTTACTCTATTAAATAAACTAGGCCTTGAAGTTGAAGTAAATCTAGATAGCACACTGCAGTAGCTGTCTTATGTTCTTTCATTCACCCATGTCATAAGATTAAACAACCATAATTAACTAAAGAAATTAAAACCTTTTGCCAACATCTAGTACTGACCTCATCCCCAAGGGCAGGTGCTGCTCTTGAAGTGGTGTCTCCATGTAGGCAATCTACAGTGGACTATACCTTCAGCTTGCACTTGAACTCCAAACTCAGGAATGATCAAGAGCCAGACTGCCAACCTGAGATACTCATTATTTTTTGACCCACAGAAACTGCTTGAAATTCTAAGAATTTATTCTTTTGTAATGCCAGTGAGTTTTATGGAAATGTTTCGAGGCATCAGTAGAGATTAAAGCAAGGCAAGTACAAAATTCCATTGAAAGGAAAAAAAAATCTAAAAGATTATGAGCCTTAAAGCAAGAAAAAATGTGTAAAAAAAATCAACCCAAGGTCAGCAAGCTGTCTCACAAGTAAAGGCCCTTCTTGTCAATTCTGACAACCTGAATTCAATCCCTAATACTTATTTTGGTGGAAGGAGTGAGCTAACTTCTGCAAGTTCTTCTGAACTCTACCCATATGCCATGTCATACATGTACATACCCACATACATACGCGTGCGCACACTCAAATAAATAAAATAACTTGTTCTAGTTTACTTTCATTAATGTAATAATACTATGACCAAATGAAACTTGGAGAGGAAAGGGTTTCTGTCAGCTTATACCTCTGGTTCATTATCCATCACTGAGGAAGTAAGTGTAGAATTCAAGCAGCACCAGAAGTAGGAAGAATGGACAAAAGCTGCTTACTGGATTGCTCTTAGACTCATGTTAAACTAACATTATAGCATAGCTAGACCCACCTGCCTATGAATTGTATTCTCTTCAGTAGGTTCGACCCTACTACAGCAATAAGCAATCAAGAAAATGTCCTACAAATAGGCCCGCAAGGCAGTCTGATCCAGTCAATTACCACTGAATTTTCCTTAGATAACTTAAACTGTGTGAAGTTGACAGTTGAAGTTGGTTGGGAGATAAATATAAAAAAAAATTCAACATAGCATTGAAAATTGATTTGCTATATAAACTAGATCAATAAGAATTGTTTTTTAAATTAAACCTATAATGTTTATGAACATTTCCTTTTAGACAGTTGTTTGACTCATTCTGACCTTCAGTAAAGACCTAAAAGATGTTGAATTTCAATAAATTTGTGAAATAGGCAAGCTACGGGGTACAAAAGGATTCTCTAGGTTTAGATTTCTGAACTCTAAGAAACTTTAAGAAATATGAGAAACTTAAATTGTCCTTCTACAGAGAGAGTGCACCACCCTCGGCTAATCCTTTTCTTTCCTAGCTAGTAGCATTCTCTCAGAAGTAGTTTCAAACAAATAAACTCAAGGGCAGAGGTGACAGTTTAGTCAGTATAGTGCCTACTGACTAAACCTGTGGTTGATTTCCAGACTCAATTGAAATGCTGGATGTGATAACAGCAGCTTGCAATTACACAGTTATGGAGAAGAGACGTCAGAATCTCTGGAGTTTCAGCCCAGTCAGTTCACCTAATGAGTTCCAGGCCAGGAAGAGATCTTGACTCAAAGAAGGTGGAAGGTGTTCCTGAAAATGACACCAAAGGTTGGTCTCTGAACTCCACTCACATTTGCATATGTAACACACTCATATGCACCCCTATTTGTACACATGTACACAATACACTAAATTTTTAAAAAGAAAAAGAAAATGCTATGGGCCAGAAAGACCCAAGTGCAAATCTCAATCAGTATTCAAATCTCCAAGAGAAGTGAATGGTTGTGTGTCCAACATAGAAAAGTACCTAAGTGTCATCAGCACATACTTTGCTCTTGATGCATTATACGTTATAGGAAACAAGGTTATAAACCCAAAGTGGGAGGCAGAATGACTGGAATAGTATTTGGTTTCTTTTTGGAAGCCCAGGGGAAAGATTTAGAAGGTAAAAGTTAAATAATTTCAATAGCCTTTCCTGCCCTCAAATAAAGTTCTTAGCATTCATCTCCTCCTGAGGGATGCACACCATTTGTCCGGATCTATCACTTTGATGCTTCCCTAGAAATTAGGCTGTAACCCCCAGGGGAGTAACTGTGTTTATTTATAGCTCTGCCTCTGGCCATAAAATTCTTTTCCCTGTATTTGGCTGATAGATAACTGTTAAATGGCAGATTAGATAATGAGAAAAATACTCATTTTCTGCCCTATACACTAAAAGATAACCATTACTCTTCTAGATTCCTCTTTAATAAATCAAGGTGTCAGGCTCCAAAGATGTACAATGTTAAGCAACAGCTCTGACTATAGAGGAGCTTGTGCACAAGACTGTAGTGGGATGTAGAAAGCTATCTTGACTGAGAGATGACGGAGAGCAGCTGAATACTCTGAAGTAAGTTACAGACTAACTGAGTAGGATTTTATGTGAAAAGCTGTCATGAAAAATAATTACCTTTCATCTTGGTCACTAAATAAATGGTCTGAAAGACAAGGTAGGAAAGACCCTGATATTGTAAACCTGTATTTTCTATGAGATGAGACTGTACACCAGAAACACTGCCAAGGTAATAACCAATAGTAAACATGTCTCCAAGGGTCCATGAGTCTGGAACTAAACAGAGAAAACTTGAACATAAACACTAAGTACAGGGATTGCAGATTTGACGTAGTGGTTAAGAGTACTTGCTATTCCTCAAGAGGGCCTGAGTTTGAATCCCAACATAAATGTCTTTTAATTGGGCAGAAAGGTGCCATCTAGAATGTATTCTATAACTTCCTAGGCTGCACTACCACCCAGAGAGACCTATTGCTGTTCTGTAGACACCAATTCCAAACCTTTAGTCTCAAAGTCCTTATAGAAAAATTCAGTGAGTAGACATTTTGCTTCCTGGAGCAAGCAGGCTCACCCCCACAATCACAGTGGCTTCAGTCCAGTCATCAGCAAGAGCTTCACTGTTGTCAGATGATGTGGGGTTTCTCTCTGTATGCTATAAATATGTTTTACTACCATTGGTTAATAAAGAAGCAACTTTAGCCTATGTCAGGGAAGAATAGAGCTAGATGGGAAAACTAAACTGAATTCAGGGAGAAAGAAGGCAGAGTCAGACATGCACCATGTAGCTGCCAAAAGGAGAAAGACACTAGAAACTTAATGGTAAACTACAGCCTTGTGGGGATGCACAGATTAATAGAAATGGGTTAATTTAAGAAATAAGAGCTTGCTAAGAATATGTCTGAGCCATTGGGCAAAGGGTGTTATCATTAATATAGTTTTTGTGTGATTATTTAGGTCTGGGTGGCCAGAAAATGAAGGACCAGTCTCTGCTTACAGTCAGACTTTCCAGTGAGTCTCACACCCCCCTCCCCAAACAGGGGCTGAACAGAGCCAGGAGGTTGGATTATAGCAGGTTGCCTACCTAGTCAGGTTTAGAACAGAGTAAGACTTCAGCAATTTTTGGTGGAAAAGAGATCCTCCTATCACATGGACTTGATTGTGACTTTAAATTTGTTGAGCTGCAAGGAGCTTCTATCTGCCTGGGTAACCAGGCCTGTGGTCAGGACCAGAGTCTAATCATTTGCTTAGATGACCCCAAACTGTCTTACTTTTTATATGTGTAGTGCAAACTAGAGCATAGCCTAGTACCCTCAAGTAGACTCACATCTAGTCCCAGAGAACTTGTTCTGCCTATTCACAGAGAGTTTCATTTTCAGCAATCCTTGCTGTTCAACCAAACTTTTACAGCAGGAGATTTTTGTGTACTTATATACTAAAAAGTTTACTTATAAAAGTGATGTGGGATCTGTATGCTGAGAATATTTTTTTTACTGCCATTGGTTAATAGGAATCTTCTTCTTCTTTTTTTTTTTTTTTTTTGTTTTTTCGAGACAGGGTTTCTCTGTGGCTTTGGAGCCTGTCCTGGAACTAGCTCTTGTAGACCAGGCTGGTCTCGAACTCACAGAGATCTGCCTGCCTCTGCCTCCCGAGTGCTGGGATTAAAGGCGTGCGCCACCACAGCCCGGCAATAGGAATCTTCTTTTGTCTATGGCAGGGAAGAATACAGCTAAGTGGGAAAACTAAGCTGAATATAGGAAGAAAGAAAGCAGAATCAGGCAGATGTCATGCAATTGCCCAAGAAGCAAGATATGAGGTAACAAACCACAAGCCTTGTAAAATATAAAATAATAAAATGGGTTAATTTAATATGTAAGAGTTAGGTAGAAATATACCTGAGCTGTTGGTAAAATAGTGTTGTGATTAATACAGTTTTGTGTGATTCTTTGGGTCTGGGTGCCGGGAAAATGAAAGTGCAGTCTCTGTTTACATAAAAGAATACTGAAACTCAACAACAAAAAACTAAATTCTGTATAACATATAGAAATGCTGCTATAATCAAATCACTAATTTGTGGATGAGTTTCATAAAGGAAAAAGGATAAAAGTGAGAGTTATTTTTTTGAAGAGTTATACCAAATACTTCAAATAACAATAATAATTACCACTTCAAGCATATTTAAATCATAGTAGCATCTGAAAGGCACTTCCCAATTTTGTATAGAAGTCATGTGATCGTCACAATACCTTATAAGGCAACATCTATTATTATCCCTATTTCTTAAGGCAATGAAACTGAAACTCAGATGAGGTATGCAAAGGTCTCACAGGTAGAAATCACTTAACTGTTAGAGATAACAATTGACTCATAGAAACAGGAATTTATGGGTGGCATGCAGCATTACAGGGACTGTACTAAGTGCTTTGGACCCACCAGCACACCAATGCCCATGAGCACTTCATCAAGAAGATGAGACTAGAGATATTAGTGACTTGCTAAATCTCACAATGATCACACAGTACAGTTACAATTAGAACTGACTTCATAACAGGTATTTATAACTATCTAGTCTGTTTCAGAGAAGAATGGGAAGTCTAGAGTTCTTCATAAATTCACAGGTTTGTGTCTTAATCCTTAGAAGCATATTTTAGTTCACTGGATCAAGACACATGTCTCCCTAAGAACTTTGGAGATCCTGTTCTCCAACTGTATATTACAACTAGAAACTCAGAGTATGTGTTCAATCAGCCCACTATCACCTATTATTTTTCAAATACAATCCCGATTACAAAACTAGTTAAGCATTCATTAAACATCTACCATGTACAGATCAATATACTGAATACTAACAAACATCAAAACAGTTATAATTGTAGGAATATTGAATGTAACTTTCAAGAGGAAATAGAATAGTTTTAATCATATTTTTGATAAAATCAGTCATACTCTAAGAAACCTGAGAAATTTAAAGGGAGTAGGATTAAAATAGCCAATCATAATGTCATAATGTTCTCAAAATATTCAATATAATAACATCAACAAAAAGGTTTTTAATCAAAAGTGGGCAGATCCAACTTGTAACGCTTGCTTATCCTGAGTGACTTGAACACACCTTTTCTCGTGTTGAGAGAATGTAGGAAGTAGTCTTCAATACATGGGCACAGGAGACCACTTTCTAAATACAACCACAGTAGCACAGACACTGGCAACAACAATTAATAAATGGGACATCCAGAAACTAAGAAGCTTCTGAAAAGCAAAGGACACAGTCAATCACGCAAAAAGGCAGCCTACTGAATGGGAAAAGATCTTCGCCAACCCCACATCAGACAAAAGACTGATCTCCAAAATACATAAAGAACTGAAGAAATTAGACATTAAAATTCTAAATAACCCAATTAAAAAATGGGAGTACAGAACTAAACAGAGAATTCTCAACAGAAGAATCTCAAATGGCCAAAAGATGCTTAAGGAAATGTTCGACACCTTTAGCCATCAGGGAAATGCAAATCAAAAAAACTCTGAGATACCATCTTACACCTGTCAGAATGGCCAAGATCAAAAACACCAATGATAGCCTATGCTGGTGAGGATGTTGAGTAAGGTGAACGCTCATCCATTGCTGGTGTGAATGCAAACTTGTACAACCACTTTGGAAATCAATATGGCGGTTTCTCAGAAAATTGGGAATCAACCTACCTCAGGATCTAGCTATACCACTGTTGGGCATGTATTATTCAAAAGGATGCTCAAGCATACTACAAAAGCATTTATTCAACTCTCTTCATAGCAGCATTATTTGTAATAGCCAGAACCTGGAAACAACCTAGATGCTCCTCAACCGAAGAATAGATAAAGAAAATGTGGCATATTTACACATTAGAGTAATACTCAGCAATAAAAGACAATGACATCTTGAATTTTGCATGCAAATGGATGGAATTAGAAAACACTATCCTGAGTGAGGTAATCCAGACCCAAAATGATGAATATGGTATGTACTCACTCATAAGTGGATACTAGTTATAATCAAAGGACACTGAGCCTATAGTTCATGAACCCAGAGAAGCTAAATAATAAGGTGAACACAAAGAAAAATATATAGACCCACCTGTAAATTAGAAACAGACAAGATTATCTGACAAAATTGGGAGTATGGGGTGGGGGAGGAAGGGAAGGTGTAAGGGGAGGGTTGAGAAGAACTTGAGAGAATGGGATAATCAAGATGGAGGAAGGACAGAGATGAGAGCAAGGAAAGAGATCTCTGGATTAAGGGAGCCACTATAGGGTTAGCAGAAGCCTGGCACTAGAGAAATTCCCAGGAATCCACAAGCATGACTCTGGCTAGGACCCTAAGCAATAGAAGAGCGGGGGGGGGGGGGTGGCGGGGCTGATCTTGACTTGCCCTGTAGTCAAACTGATGAATATCTTAAATATCACCATAGAACCTTCATCCAGCAACTGATGGAAACAGAGGCAGAGACCCACACTGGAGCACTGGACTGACTTCCCAAAGTCCAGTTGAGCAAAGAGGGCAAGATCATGATGGGTTCATCCACTGAAACAGTCTACCTTAGCTAATGCGAGCTCACTAGCTCCAGCTGGACTGGAAAGGAAGAAACATAGGACCAAAGTAGTCCCTCTGAATGTGGTTGACAGTTGCATGGCTGGGACAGACTGAGGGGCCACTGGCAGTGGCACCAAGATTTATCCCTATTGCATGTACTGGCTTTGTGGAAACCTATTCTCTTTGGATATATACCTTGTTCAACCTTGATATAATAGGGAGGGCCTTGAACCTTCCACAAATCAATGTGCCTCACCCTCTCTGAGGATTGGATGGGGGTGGGGTGGGAGGGTGTGTGGAGAAAATGGGAGGAAGGAAGGGAGTGGGAACTTGGATTGGTATATATAATGAAAAAAATAGTTTGTTTTCTTCTTAAAAAATAAATTAAAAAAAATCCCTCTATGACTCAATTCTGTCACATTAACAATTAGAACTTGTTTTCTTACCCTGTAAGATGAAAAGCATGTTTCCTGTCACTTCTGGGATTCTGCGATCACTTTACTTTAGAATGGTATGGCTTTTAAACTGGAAAAACTTAGGGAGGACTTTATTTCTAAAAGGGGCTCAGAGTAGGAAAGGAAGAGAAGTGAGGATTTATTCTTACCCTGCTTAATATTAGTTAACTTGAAGACTACAAACACAATATTTTTCTGTATTTTTCTGCATTTAAATTCCAACTATTTAAAGTCAAATATTATGATAGAATCTTTGACTGTGCAAAGCAAAAGTAATTTTGAAGAGCAGGCAGAATAGAGAGGATGAATATTAAAGGAGAAAAAAGTTGGCCTTTTGAATTATTTTCTCTTGAAGAATGTTGGCATAAAGGGCTGAAAAACATCCTTCTGAGTTGGAAATTAGAGAAACAATATATAAAGCTTCCATTCTGGAAGGTATAGCTACCAGAAAAATGCCCCTTTTTCAATATAAGGTTATAGACCTGAAGAAATAAGCTTCAAAAAGAACCTGATCTCTAAAAGATCTAGTATCCATGATCTCGGGAATGAATTGATAATTTGGAGCCAAATCCTAGGCCAGATTGTTCCCCCTTGGGGGCAGAAAGAGACTGCCAGGGTCTCATCTTTAGGAGCTGGAGCTGCACACAGAGCTTGACCTAATTCTAGCCTGTGTCCCCCATGATGCCAACATTACCTCTTTTGATATTACTAGCTGTGTCCCATATGGTTGACTTCTGTTTCTATTTATACACACAGGTTTACACACACACATACATACTCACACACAAACAAACAAACAAATATATATGCATGCATGTATGATTTAAAGAGAGACGACTGGCCACTTAACTATGCTGTTTCTCTACACTCTGATCATTGTTCTATTCACTAGGTTCTATGTAGACCAAGAGGAGACAAAGAATTTTTCAGGGTGGGAGACAGGAAGTGTGTGGATTTGTGATCTTCAGGGAATGTGAGGTGTTCTGTTCTAAAAAGGTCATGAACAGATCACATTGCATTAGGAGTTCCTTGTGTCCTGGTTTCTTGGCTCTGGAGAATTGAGCTGTATGATCTACAGTGTGCACTTATCTGAAGAATGTTAGAGAAAACAATTTTTCTATGTAAGCTTTTCAAAGCAAAACTAGGCTTTTCCAATGATGCTCAGAAGAAGGAATTGTGTAATTGTGTCTTAGCACGAGCAACAGTTTCTCAGTTACTCATATCCAAAGCTGAGTCTGGCAAAATTTAGTTATCAAAGGTTGAAGCTGTGGAAAAATACTGAAATACAGCTAGGTATTAGAGATTCTGTCTGTAATTCCAGTATTCACAATTCTCAAACAGACTGACTTCTGTAAGTTCAAGACCAACCTGAAAGACTCTGTAATCATGGAAAGCTCAATAAATATGTGTCATCACTCATGAGAGAGCCTAGAGATCACAAGTCAGTGTAGAAAATACAAATAAAGACCCAAATAAACAGCTTCTAAGTTTTCTGAAAAAAATTATCAACTGACCAGGAGTGGTTGTGGACAAATAGTCACTAAAACACTTCTGATGTGGAATTCTCCTCTGTATGTTGTGAATATGTTTTATTACCTTTGGTTAATAAAGAAGCTGTTTTGGCCAATGGTTAGCAGAGTAAAGCCAGGCAGGAAATATGAAGAGTGATATAGAGAGAGTAGGTGGAGTCAAAGAGACGCCATGTAGCTGCTGAAGGAGACAGAAGCACTGGGACCTTACTGGTAAGCCACAGTCTCGTGGTGATACACAGATTAATAGAAATGGGTCAATTTAAGATGTATAAGTTAGTTAATAAGAAGCCTGAGCTAACAGGCTGAACAGTGTTGTAATCAACATAGTTTCTGTGCGATTATTTGGGTCTGAGCATCTGGGAAATGAACAAGTAGCCTCTGTCTACACACTTGAAGTACCCCCCAAAATTATTCCTCACCAGCCTTCCAAATGTCACCTAACCATTCCCAAATGGTTCACAAATGAATATTATTTCTTAAATTGCCAAACCTGTTTTCCATCACTCGGATAGAATGTATAACAATTATCTCACCAACCTAGTTGCATAAGACCAGAAGATACAGGTGACATACAGACTACCAAGATCTTTATTCCACTCAAAGAAACATATGAAAGCTTTCTGGGGCCATGCAAGCCATCTTCATGAAATATCATCTGATAAGAAGAAATGGCTTTTTTCTGAAAGGTCATTTGGAAAAATATTAGAAAGGAATTCTTTTCTATACCTTGTACATCAATAGAGTATCTATACTGAATTAAGGTCATTTACAACTGAGGCCATTAATGGAATATACGGATACTTTACTGAAAGAACAATATTTCTCCTGTGTTTTGCATACACCAATCAAGCAGCAGGTACCTGTATTAACCTCTTACCTGTAGAAGATTTCCTTAATTGTGTTACACAATCTACTTAACTAAAGGTACCATTTTCATAACCTTATAGCACAAAGCAGTTTGCCAAACCCAAAATAGATGAGCATCTACTTTGTATAGTTGTTATGTTTGGATCTGCCAGTTTATAGGAAACTATCCCTACTCTCAAATAACTAGCAATCTGGATTTAGATTTACCACTGTAATTTGCATGGCAATAAGTCATGAAAGCACTCAGAAATACTTATGAGTAAATAGATGATGAATATACTTATCAATAAATGCATAGCACTCTTTTTCTTAATGTTTATGCACTGCTTTTACTCCAGTTTTTTATTTTAGTGGGTTAATTTTTTAAATCAAAGGAACTACTTGCAGGTTCCTACATTGACAATGAACAGGTAACATTAAGATGCTTCATGGTTATGTACATCTAAAATTTAGAGTCTATTGCAGGAAAATAAATTAAAATATATTCATGTGTTTGTGTCTTGAAATAAACATTTGGGTCTTTTATTTGTCTTTATTTAGCATACATGGTATTATATCTCAAGATGATACTTTCACAGAAAGTGTGTTTTAGTATTAGAAAAGAATTGCCTTGTATGTGTTGACTAAGAAATTTCTTACGAGAGGCTCTCAAAACATGTAGTTGATTAAATCTATCAGAAAGTTTAAGTGGACATTTTGGACATTCAAGTAAATGTAGTTTCTACTAATCTCACTACTATTACCTTTAGTTTTAAAATTATATATGTAAAAATATACCACATATATGTAAATTTTATTGTGCTTATGCATCAAATACTGTATTAGTATATGTCAATAAATATCTTCTTGCTAAAGAAATATAGCAACAAAATATGTAACAAATTTTACAATACACATATGTACATATGTACAAACATGCATATATTCACATATATAAAATTTATGTGCTTATATGGTTTTATATATACTACATATGCTTGTATTGTGTGAATACTGTATGTCTCACACACGCATACACATGCATATGTGCCTGTCCTAATAAATAACTAAGAGAAAATAGTAAAAGACCTATTATCCCTCCTTTGACAAATAGTCTCCAACAAAAGCACAGATTGCTATGAGTCAATCATTTACATACACAAGAGATCACTTTCTGTCCTGGTTCAGATTGAGCAGAAATGGCTAAAATCATTCTTCGGTTCTAAGAGTCAAGAAGCAGTACATCATCAGACCCTCATTGTAAGCAGAGCCTGTAATGTTTGGGTATTTTTTTCTGATCTGTTTAACTTCACTATGCTACAAAGGAGCTGGTACTGTGAACCCTTTGTCCCTAAATATGAGACTTAGCAAGTCTGGTTAAGTGCCTTCACAGCAAAAAAGAAGTCTCAGTTGGTGTACTAGCTTATTAAAGTAATTGAAAATGTGTGTTTTTCTTTAAGCACGTTGTGATCCCTCTTGATATAGTTGAGGAAATTCCAGCTTATCACAAAAACTACAGATGGAAATGCATGCCCCAAATACCACCCCTCCAAAGTACAGTAGCTTGAGTTGTTTCCCTTAGGGAGAATCCCAGGCCTGAATTAAACTAGGTAAGATCTCAAATGCAGCAAGGCAGAGAGTCTAACACAGATTTATTGGATTTTTAGATTCCTCTTCTTAATTTTCAAGCTAATTATTCCCTTCTATAATATTCCCGGATACTATAGAAAACCCCTATTGTGTATTACATTAAACTCCTTCATGAATACACCAACAGTGTGAAAAGCAGAAAGTAGAACATAACTACTTAGATACATAGTAACTATCATTCATTCCATAACTGTACTTTCCAAAGACAAAAACAAGCTTTTTTTGTCTAGTGTGTCTAGTTGTCCAGTCAGGGAAAGTAGCCCTGCTGAGAGGGAAGGATTTAGCACAAAAGATCTCCTACAGTCCCATTTGAACTCACAGGACTGCTGTGTATCAAAAATCAGCAGATGTATACCTTTTGTGTCTATAGGAAAAAAATGAATCTCTTGAATATTTTTCAAGATTCATGTTTATTTTATGTGTATGAGTATGTGCCTGCATGAATGTGTATGCACCACACACATGCAGTATCCACAGAGGCCAGAAAAGAGCATCAGAACTCCTAGAACTAAAGTCACTAACAATTCTGAGCCATCACAGGGGTTCTTCTGCAGAAGGAACAAGTGCTTTTTACTGCTGAAGCATCTCTACAGCTCTTAGTTTTGAATCTGAAACTCCTAATACTTTATCCACATTCAATCATTATTTTCATGATACTCTCCTAGGAGTAATTTACAGCTGTAGAACTTGTCAAAAGCAATGCTACTAAATATGCCAAAACTTTAAAATTCGCAGAGAATATGTTTTCAACATGTTAAACCAACTCCAATATTAGTTGCTAACCCTACTGCTGCCATTGGTTTCACAACAGGTTTCTAGCATGGAAGAAAGAATAGCAAGGGCTAACCAAACATCTGAAAAGAGATGTCTTTTATATAAAAAAAGACCAAGTGTGTGGTAGTTTGAATGTAATTGGCCTCCACAAATTTAAAGGGAGTGATACTATTAGGAAGAATGACCTTGTTGGAGAAAGTGTGTCATGTGAGGGTGGGCTTTGGGTCTCCTATACTCAAACTACTTCCAGCATGGAAACATACTCTTTAAGCTAACTGTGGATCAAGATATTGAACTCAGGTCCTTCTCTAACACCATGTCTGTCCTACCATGATGATAATAAATTAAACTTCTGAAACTCCAAGTCTTCCTAATGAAATAATAGTTGCTATGATCATGGTGTCTCTGCACAGCAATAGAAGCCCTAACTGAGATAAAGAATCACTCCAGTTATTTATTAATTAAACACATTAAAACATTGAAAGCCAAGTATGGAGATGGAAACCTGTAATATTAACACTCAAGAGGCAGAGGTAGGAGAAAAACCTCAAGTTCAAGGAAAGCTTAATCTATATTGTGAGTTCCAAGGTACTGCTTCAAATAAAATTTTATATTATATATATTATGAAATATAATATATTACTAATTATAAATTTTATATATATGCAGAGAAAGAGAGAGAGAATCACTAATGGCAGGTGAAAATACACTTATAAGTTACCTTAAATATCCTTGAACTATTTGAGTATATAAACTATTTGTGTATATAAAATATTAGCTTGTGAGTTTTCAACTATGGTGTTATATTTCTTGCCCCCATGCTATTCAAATGTTTGGAACAGAACTTTTTCTGGAGATAAAGTGGAGAAACAGACTTTTTCTATTTAATTTATTTTATGTTTGAAGTGCAGGAGGCAGAATCTAGAGCCTTATCCATTCTAGGTGAGCAATCTACCACTGAGCTATATTTTCAGACTGAGAACTTTCTAATTTTAAATTATTTTTAACTATTTGTTTAATTAATGTGTGTGTGTGTGTGACAGAGAGAGAGAGAGACAGAGACAGAGAGAGAGAGAAAGAGAGAGAGAGAGAGAGAGAGAGAGAGAGA
>NC_022019.1:35666299-35691326 GCF_000317375.1 Microtus ochrogaster
AGAGAGAGAGAGAGAGAGAGAGAGAGAGAGAGAGAGAGTATACATGTGCATATACATGTGTATGAACATGTTTGTGGGTACTAGAAGGCCAGAAAAGTGCATTAGATTTTCTGGAGCTAGAGTTACAAGCAGTTGTAAGCCACCCAATGAGGGTATTGGAAACCAAACTCAGATTCCTTGCAAGTGTAGTATGTACTCTTAACCACTGGTCATCTCTTCAAGCCCTTAAATTACTTTGGGGTTTTGGTTTTTTAGACTTTTTTTGTTTTACATTATGTATATGAGTTTTTTCTATATGTATGTATTGAACCATAAGTGTTTCTGGTGTCTATTGAGATCAGTAAGAGTCAGATTCCCTAGATATAGAGTTATAGACGGTGTGAGCTACCATGTAGGTGCTGGTAACAAAGCATGTGTCTCTACATGAACAGCAATGTTTTAAATCCAACCATATATATTCTGAATCACTTAAAAGATTATAGCAAAACTAATGAAACCTTCCTCAGAGTAATTATTGTGATTACATAGCATCTTCCAAGATGATGGAGATGATGAATAATAGCTCCTGTATGTGAGGACTGGATGCATCATGTATCTGCCCTTTTTGTGGCTGATTCGCATCATGTTTGATCCTTTCTCATTCATAAATGCATGCCTTGCAATTATTTAACTTTTAAAGTATGTGTTGCAGAAAACTGCTTTCTGATGGCTTACCTTACACTAATCCCCACTATATCCAAACTTCAAGAAGCCATAGAAGTTCACAAAGCAGTTCATTACTTTGTGACTAAAGCAAAAGTTTATAGGCCTAAGTACGATTCTTAAGATTTTCCTATAAGTAAAATATTTGAATATACCTTTGCAGCATTCACTCAGCAAGTAACATTCAGCTGTTTTTATTTTTCTTTCTAATAGTGTTTAATAATGTGAGAATAATTATTATAAAAACATATCAAAATTAAGAGATTAATTGACTAAATATATATAATTAATTATATATACATGTATTATTAGCCAATTAAGACATTTCTAATTCATTTATACACACCTAAGGAGGACTTTGGAATGTGTCCTTTTCCCTAGTTATCTACACATTTTCCCTTTTTATTTCACATTGATATAAAAGAATATCCTTTCTTCCATAGCTTTAAGACATTCTAAGCCTTCTTTGAATTTTTTTCCAGATGCTTCCATAGGAACACACCATTCATGTACTCTTGAGAATTGAGCCACCACAGGAAGCTTGTATACAGTTTTTCTCCTATCAGGGATCTGTACTCCTGTTCATCTTGGGAATAGACCAGTCTTCTATCAAACATGATGGACCACTGTCCTGCTTGCCCTTCTGCCTGGTGCTTGATTTCCTGCCTCTCTTTCATATTTTCTGGAAAGCAGCCAGTCTCCAAATCCCAGTTTGATCCAGTGGAGCCCTTTCTTGGTTCCTATCAATAAACTTCCCTATTTATAATATCCTTTTTCAACTCACATAAATCCCCCTTTGCCACAATCTAACCCCCTGCAACACTTATAGAACTGAATTGCATGTCCTCACAAAGGTCTAATGCTGTAATGAGCCTTGGCCTTCACTCTAGGTGCTTGAAAACCAAAATTTAACCCAATCATGCTTGAGTTCTGGTTTCTCAAATGTTTCTCTCTTACTTTACCATCTGTCTTATACAGAAATTGTTAATAGAAGTTGGTATTTTCAGTAAATGGAGGCTGATAAAGTTGTGTTAACCTGAGGTTTCTTAGATAGCATGAAGGCTGTATAAGATTAACCCTTCAGTTATCTTTTGAGCATTTGGGACTCAGAACTAGAGAAGTATTAGACAATTGGAAGGAGTCAAAATTAAGCTTGAGCTCTAAGCACCAAGAATTTCTTGGATGCCCTATAAACTGTGAGAAAAAAGAACATCTTAATCCTAAACCTTAGTCTGTAACAGAGGATCATGAAATGGTGTCTGAAAAACAGAAACATAACTCATAGTTATGTAACTGGAAGCTCAAGATTAAGGGTCAACCAGATTCTTTCTGAAGGTTAGAAGAGAGGGTTTGATCAATGTCTTTCCTACCTTCTAATTAATGTTACTAACCTATGATACTCCTTGGCTCATAGAAGCAACGCTATCTCTATGCTTTCATATGTATGCAGTATTTTCCTTCTGTATATAGCTCCAAATATTGTCTCTGTGTAAGGACATAGTCACACTGGAAATTAATGTTCTATCCTGCTCCAGCATGACCTCATCTCAAATAATTGCATCTACAGCAACTCTATTTGCACATAAAGTCATCTTGTGAATAACTGGGCCTTATGATTTCAATATATGAATTTTAAAAGGATGTGACTGATCCCGCAAAACTACAGATATCTGAGATATGAATCTACAGATATCTGAGAATCAGCTGAGAATGCCTGTCACACAGTATCTGGTATTCAATATATATCTCAAATAAATGAATACATTGATGAGTAATTTTTCTGAAAAAGCAGTTTGTGCGAGGTGATATGTGATTTTCTTGAAACTATTTGGAAGATTAGCTGATGCAGCAGACACTTCTCTGAGGATGTTTCTTGCAAGATTGAGGGCCTCCTTGCTGTCTTATCATAACAGTAGGCTTTGATTTTGGCTATTAATAGTGCATAGTCTTATTCTTCAAAATGTCACTTTAGAAAAAGATTTTAGTGTCATATAAGAGTCCCTGAGTAATTTGATTTATAGAAAATGAAGACTAAAGGAAAGTAACTATATTATAATTAAATGCATATTCAAATGACAGACTAAATTTAGCTACACAATTGCATGTCTAATGACAGTTGGTAAAGGTTGAAAACTATACCCTTAGACTGGGAAGCACACCTTCTGCTTGGTTCAGGTGCTCAGACACCATCAGGCGTCTCACATAGGATCTGGGAATGTAAGGGAGAGAACAGGATCCTATACACACAAAGCTCTTCAGCTTCAGAGCTTGGTATGTCACTCAGCCTCTGGGACTCAGCCTCCCTCACACAAAGACATGAAACAATAGGAAATCTATGAGGTGAGCAAAACCAGAGTGAAGGACACTAACATCAAGTGGAGTATGAAATAAGGAGATATAACAATTTTACCTTCACGACCACAAGCCAAAACAGGTTGTGATGAACTTTCACTGCTTCTTAAATGTAAGCAAGGCAGGAAAGTTCTAGATATGCACTGAGAGTGTGATGCTGCTCTTCCTTCAGTTCTAAATCAGTTCATTCTATAAGCTTATGCTTCAGAATCATTGTCCATCTTCTGGAGGCACTCGCACTAGTTGAGAATAGTGACTAGAATGTAAATGATTATATATACATACAAATATGTGTGTGTGTTGTATGCTTTTGTCTGTTTATTATATATAGGCATATAAATGTAAATGTAATTTAGATGAACTAAAGGTCATGTAAACACATACATGTGTGAGTCTGCATGTATAGATTAAATAAAACCACTTTAATGATAGTTCCAATTGTCACTGAAAAATAACTTCCAAGATCATGAAACATTTTTTTGAGATTACTTTTGAGAGTACATGACAAAGTGTATGTGCAGACACATATCTATATGGCTTTCACTTTTAAAATGCATGCATATGTTTGTGTCTATGTGTGTTTGTGGTGTGTGTGTATGAGCACATGTGTTCATGTGAGTGCTTTAAAAGCAGCTGCAGAGACCATAAAGTATAGTGCTTTATGAATTAACTAAAAGTCCTTAATTTAAGTTCCATTCCTACAATTAATTAAAAATAGAAGGGATGATTCCCAGTAATATTTTGCCATAGTCATAGATCCTTTCCTAGCCCAATTGTCATCAGGAAAGCTTCATCAAGCAAGTGATAGAAATAGATGAGAGACCCACATTCAAATATTAGGTAGACATCAGAAAATCCCGAGGAAAAGAGAAGGAAGGATTATGGGAACCAGAGGGAACAAGGACACCATGGGAAACACAAAGAGTCAACTGTTGTGGGCTCCTGAGTGCTGACAGAGACTGAACCACCAACCAGAGACCTTGCATGGGACTGATAAGGGCCCTCTGCACATGTATTGCAGTTGTGTGGTTTGGTCGTCTTTTCAGACTCCTGACAGAGTGAGCAGAATTGTCTCCTACTCCGTTGCCTGCTCTTAGTACCTTTTCTCTTGCTGAGTTGCAAGTGCCTAGTCTTGCTGCAACTTGATGTCCATGGCTGGCTGATATACATAGAAAGCCTGCACTTTTCTGAAGGGAATGAAAAAGGAGTAGATGGGGTGGGGAAGTAGGGAGATTAGAGGAAATGACTGAGAGAAGAGAAAACTGTGATCAGTCTGGGAAAATTAATTGATTAATTAATAAAAAAATAAATAAAGGAGTCATTATAACCTGGGTACTTGGTATAGTTCAGACAGAGAAATGTATGCAACTGAAAACTGTTGTCTGATTTCTGTAAGACAGTTGCAAAGCTAAGGACACCAATTTTCTAGTCAGAAGGCAAAACTACAGTCACTGCTTTGACCCTTGATTGTGATGGATCAAGGTGTTTCTCCACTAAAATATTGAACTGAAATATTATTCTTAATAAGATTTATTATTTATTTATTATTCCTAATTTTTTGATTCTGATAATTAGCTGGTTAATCAGACGGATGTTGATTTATAGCTATGTAAACCTGTGTGTATATTTAAATGCATAGATAGAAGAGGCAAAGAAAGAAAGCTTAAATTTATGATTCAAGTTTTCTATACTATTTTAATCTCCACAAAACTAGATAAGACAGACACTACAAGTCTTTTTCTGTTTGTTTTGATATTATCAGGTAGCTTCACATATGAAATTATATTTAATTTTCAATTTCAAAGAATTAATGCAAAAGTATTTAGCAATGTAACCATATCAAATATAAAATTTTAATGAACTTTAATACCTCTAAAGTTCATTATAAACTAAAATTTTCATTTACTGATGATTTCTAAAGTCTTATTTAGTGAGACTCTCTGATGAATTCTTCTGATCTGACTGTTTTTATGCATTGAGTGTATACTTGGACATGCACACTTGATTATGGCTAATGACAACTGTTCATAGGGCAACTGAAAAAATGTGCTTACATCTCAATAATTTTAATTAAGCATTAATATATTTTCTAAATTTAGGCTGGGCATCAAAATACAACAGGTAAATTCCATGTCTGGTTTTCAAACAGAGGCATAAAATTTGTAATTATCTCCAGGTTTTCACAAGCTTGTGCTTATGTAGCTAGTAAAGAACCATGGTTCATGCTGATTCATTGTAACAGATCTCTCTCTCTCTCTCTCTCTCTCTCTCTCTCTCTCTCTCTCACACACACACACACACACACACACACACACACACACACACACACTCCCTTCAACTGCACATCTTCAAATGATTCTTTTCCCCCTAAACTATATGAAGAACAAACAAAATTTCATCAAGTGGATCCAACCCAACCTGGTCTGACTTAGACAGGAGACAGGCATGTATTGATCCTGGGAGACAGAATTAGATCTGAGAGAAGCAGCCAAATACTAGAACACAAATAGAGAAACTTGCCAAGCACTTTTATTCCAGCATTGACTGAAATGAAAACCTAATCTGTTGGAGCTGCCTTCTGGGAAGAGATGAAGTGGTACTTTACTAAGCACACCTACATGTAGCCTTCTCAGTGTCACACTGTGGTGTGCAGAGTATTAGCTTGAAGTACTTGAGCAGTTAACTCAATGTCTTAATACTTGGCTTAGCAGAACTGTGCTGCAATAACCTGAGACAGCCTCTCCCACAGGATTGAAACTTACATGGTACTATAGGGAATAAATAATACATTTAACCCATAGATTGAAAAGACAAACAGGCTGTACATCACAATACCAATATATAATTTATTCATGTGACTTTGGGGAATCTCATAAATATCATTTTTTGTGGCTGGTGTGAATGATTAGCATTTATGAAAATAGACCTCTTTTGTGACTCCTGATTGAACTCTTAAGATGTTCAGAATCTTACAAAACTGTTATCTAAAACTTTATCTGAAATATGAAGTCCTTTTCACATTTATGAATAGTTTTTTTATTTTACCTTGCTTCCTGCCCTCTGAATAACTTTCTCTTGGTAAAATTATCATCATTGAGTTTGCAAAAGTAATGTCAAACATAT
The DNA here is from genome assembly GCF_000317375.1 of Microtus ochrogaster. NCBI lineage: Eukaryota > Metazoa > Chordata > Mammalia > Rodentia > Cricetidae > Microtus > Microtus ochrogaster. The sequence continues at coordinate 35,672,477 of NC_022019.1, forward strand.
AGAACATTGGAATACTGATAACTTGAGAAGATTTAGTACATTTGATTTCACGTTGAAAAGTAAATAAATAATTCCTGAGACACACTGTGCCCTTTAAAGATACAGATTTGCCTTCTCCTTTTTCATCTTGACTAACCTCTACCGCCTTCTATTAAATCATATTTGAAAGTAAATACCACCTTGTTATACTAAGAACAAAAAAAAAAGAAGTTGGGGAAGTGTTGCGCATTATACTCTTTAGTTTTGCTTTCTCAAAAACTGATCATTTTGACTGATCCATTGCTTACATTGACTAAAAGAGTAAGAGCAAACACAAAGCCCAGCAGTTTTGAGTATAGTATAAACTTGATTAATATTGACCCAGGGCTTTCTTTATTTTTCTTTTCTTTTTTACTTTATTTTTTTTCTGATTTTGACAAAGTGTAAGACAATAGAAATCACTGAAGTGTCAGTTTTTAAACTGTTGTTTGTTGAGTTTCAGCACATTACATATCACAATATATTAAAATAATTTTTAAAAAATACATGTCAGAATGAGATATTTGGAGATGCACTGGCCACAGACATCACTAAGAACATATGAATTCTGACAAGCCAAATCATGATTATATGTATGTAGGTACAAAAACTTTTAAGAATATATTTTACAGTTTATTAAACCCATTTTTTTCTTCTGTCTTGCCTTTGTTGGTGATGAAGGACCTAAGTGAATACCATTGAAAAGCCAGTTTCAAACCTGCTAGGTAAGTCACCTAAGAGGCTGGTTATCCATTCAAAAGACACTGATGGACATAATATTGATAAAGATTAAACACCTACAATACTATTGTTATTTCACTTTTCATATAGAAATCTAAATTGATTTACAAAAACCATTTGCCTTTTTAAAATATATTGGTTTCTTTGTGACTGTTAACAGAAGGTCTCAACAATCAATATTTCTGAGTTTTAGGTTAATTTCTGAGTGGTTCCAAGCAGATAAACCACTCTGCATTGATGGAGGAAGGTCATTGGTTAATTAAATAAAGAAGCTGCTTGCCCTGATAGGTTAAAACATAAGTGGGAGGAGTAAACAGAACAGAACTCTGGGAGGAAGAGGAAGTGAGCTCAGAGACTCGACAGCTCTCCTCTCGGGGGCAGACGCCTCAGAGAGACACGATGCTCCACTCATGCGGGCAGAGGCGAGAGCTCTGCTCTCTGAGGCACACGCGATAAAGCTCCGACCCAGGATGGACGTAGGCTAGAATCTCCCTGGTAAGTGCACCTTGGGGTGCTACACACAGATGATTAGAAATGGGCTAGTCCAGGTGCGAGAGTTAGCCTAGAAGAGGCTAAATAGAAATGGGCCAAGCAGTGCTTAAAAGAATACAGTGTCCGTGTAATTATTTCGGGGCATAAGCTAGCCATGCAGGTGGCTGGGGTGCTGGGAACACAGCCCCGCCGCTCATATTACAACAAATGGCGCCCAACGTGGGGCTCGAACCCACGACCCTGAGATTAAGAGTCTCATGCTCTACCGACTGAGCTAGCCGGGCTACCCGCTTGAGTCGGGGGCAAAAAAAATAGCCCAACGTTGGATGCCAAAATGTAATGGCATAAACAAATGCAGACAGATTGTAAATATATATATAGCTTTAATAGACTTACAGAACCACCGTTCCCGAGGAGACCAGGAAAGCAGAAGCAGCGGCTGGGAGCACGCTCGCCAAATTTATAAGCAAACATTAGCCCGAGGCGAACATGCCCCCTAAGGGGAGGGACTTATCCCTACACTGCATAAATAACTCCAGAGACAGAAGTATTTGAACAGTACATAACGGAGTTTATAGGTTATTAATGATTTTTTTAAAGAACATAGAAGTAAAGGGTAGGAGGTGAGTATGGATTTTGTAAGAGCTAATCAGAGGATTTGGGGGTAAATATGTTTAAAATTTTGTGTGAGATTCTCAAAGAATTAACAAAAAAATTTAAAACAATAAGTCATATTTTAAAAAAGTGCAAAGAATCTTTAGGGGATGGTGACTGTGGTGATGGTATTGTCAAAGCCTAGGTATGGTTAAATTCATCACGTGGTACATATAGTAAATACATGCTAGCCTTTCTGTATCAATTATGCTACCATAAAGTTGTTTGTAAAAATGTGGCAAAAACAAAATAACAAAACAAAACAAAAAACTTATTGATTCTTTGTGGATTTCACATCATGCATTCTGATCACACTTATCTCCTGTCCCCTGACATCTGACCTCTGCCCTTGCAGTAACCTCCAAAAACAAAACCAAATTTAAAAGAAAACAAAACAAGCAAATGGAAAAAAAAAGTAAAAGAATCTCTTCATGAAAGTGGTAGCGTGGTCTGTTGAGTCACACAATTTACTCTTTAGTCCACTCATCTTTACTTGCAAGTGTTCATTGCAACAAATCAGTCTGGCTTAAGGTCTCTGACTTCTGCTACACCACTACCACTGACAATGGACTCCCACTGGGACTCATCTTGGATATCCTGTTGTTGTCCTGTGTCATGGATATCATTTTCTGGATGTGTAGATTCATTCCTTCTACATGCTCCAACATTTCATAAATGTGGTGGATGTTGGGGTAGCTGGATGGTGGTTCTGGGTGGTAGTTGGCTTAGTCAGCCTGCCAGCTTTCCCTCATCATCACTACCCAGGCAAACTCTAAGCACTGTCTTGGGTAGCTTACCCAATGCAGTCTGCAGCAGGGAACAGGACTAACTCTCCTGTTCTCAGGTCTTCAGATCTGGGTCACTCAACCCTACACCACCAGGGCTAGCTCTACTATTTTGCCCATGAGAGGTGTAAGGTCCTCTCTCCCAATTGCTGTAGGGGACATACAAGGGAGGGGACAGGGTCAGCTCTCCTGATCTTACATCCTCAGGGCTGTCTCACCTATATCCCCAAAACAGGGCCAGCTCTAGTGTGCTACCCAGGCAGGGTTAAGGGCCTGTTCTCCTATGTGCTACAGCTGGTGAGGGCCAGGGTTATTTCTCTCACTCACATGACTATGGGGTCAGCTTTCTTGCCTGATGCAGGTATCAACTGGCAGACAGGGATGGGGAGAGCTTCTTTCCCTCACCCATACCACTGTGTGGAAGACAAAGGGGGCAGCTCTGTTAACCTCACACCCTGGCTCACCTGCATCATGGTCATCTATCTAGTGTGCTGCCCAGGTGAGATACGTGTCTGTGCTGAAAAGTAGAGTCATCTTTCCTGAGTGTACAGGTCGGAGGAGGGTATGCAGAGAGGGGCAGGACCAGCTTTCTCAGGGCCAGTGAAGGGCAGTGCTAGTTCAACATGATATAAATCCAATGACTTCCTGTGCTAACATGGGTGGTAGACATCATCATCAACCCCAGTCAGAGTTGGATGATGGACCCAGACATGGCTCTAGGCAGTGGCTCAGCCCAGATATCTCCATGGTCCACAGAGCAGCACAGGCCAGTCAGATCAGTATGGCCTCATAAGTAGCACGGTCCTTGGACACTGACATGTTCTCAGGTGGCTGATCAGACCCGGGCTGCTGTAAAATTACAGATGCAGGCATGGTCTTAGGCAGCAGTCAGGGCCTGGATGTGGTCCCAGGTGGTATTGTAGGCCACGCTGATTGGCATGGCCCATAAGGCAACATGGCCCTCAGATACCAAAATCGCCCTAGGTGGCTGCACAGATCTCCTGCATTGGTTCAAACTTCAAAGGTCTAAACAGCGCTGGACATCAGCACAGACCCCGACCGCAGCAGAGCCACAGACCCAGACATGGCTTTTGGCAGTAGTCCTGGTATGGAGTATGCCATGGCCCCAGGTTTTATCACTGGCTACTCAAATTGACTTGGCCCCAATGGCAACACAGCCCTCAGACACCAATGTGGTACAATGTGGCCTTCTTGAGCAGGCTTTATGACTGCTCTACTCAGAATTGTATCTCCCATCCTCCCTTCTCTGCCTTATTGTTCTTTAAAGTCCCGCCATCATGGCATTCCATGAAATTTTCTCACAGTCATACTTCTTGTCACCCCTATAAGCACAGTATCTTTATGAGATGAGGTTATCTATTTTTATTCTGTTATTTTCCTGAAGTATAAAATGTAAATATGCAAATATACATGTAAATGTATGGAGAACAATATATATATGTATATATATATATATATATATATACACACAAATAGGAACAATTGGTTCATAATAATTCATGAGCACTGGGGCTTTTAAATAAAACAGTCCTTTAGGTAAGGAATAGCTATTCATGCTGGGGTAGATCAGATGACCTCTCTGCAACTTAGTTGTTTAATATGAATAATGAGTATAACATAAAATTATTAAAATAATTTTGCAAAATTTTATGTATGTTGACAACAAATTCCTTGAAGCACAGCAAACACTGCCAACAAAGAAAGTAACATTAGTATTATTATAGGTCAAAAAATACTAAGCAGTTTTAAGAAGTACATCCTAAACTTCTCAATTTTCTAATATTTTAATATCCTGAAGGCCCCCAAATACACAGTTCTAGCTTTCACAATCTGACACATGTTACACAATATTTGTTTAACTATGCAAAGGTGTCATGCATTTGTTTATGTTACGGATTATTTGTTTAATTATGTAAAGATGTGTTGCTCTTTTACCCTGCCTGCCCAAAGCACCCGACTGATGTATTAAAAACCTCAATGGCCAATAGTGAGGGAGGATGTATAGGCCGGACTTCTGGGTAGGGAGAGTAAATAGGAGAAAGAGTTTGGGCTCAAAGGAAGAAAGAAAAAGATCTGCAAGGGAGAAGCCAGGGGCCTGTCATGAAGCTGGGAAATAGGACATAAAGAGTGAAAGAAAGATTAAAAAGCTTTAAGGCAAAGCGTAGATGAACAGAAACAGGTTAAATTAAGCTAAAAGAACTGGTCGAACACGCCTAAGCTATTCCCAAGCATTCTTACTTAATAAGTCTCCATGTCTATTTAGGAGATAGCCCAAAGAAAATTCCAACTACAGGCACAGATGTTGGTATAATCTCATTACCACTGACTTACTGAAAATGCTTTTTTAACTCCATCATATATGCATTGTTAGCCTGGTTAAGCCTAGTCATTGTTCTAAGTTCTGAGGACAGTAGTTCACAATGTTGCTGTGCTGATAAATATACATGCACCCATAAATTAGACAGCATTGCTGATACATGCTGACTCATAAATTTAAAGCAAAGATCCAAAAGCCAAAGGTATTTATTGGATTAAAGTAGCAAAACCTTTCTTTTGAGACCTGTACTAACAAAGAGCTTTTATAGAGCTATTTTTCATGACATATTTAAGAAATACGGTGATAATGTGGAAATAAATAAATGTTGGGATCTGTCTCAGTATCAACCTTTAGAGGGATGGTTAAGAAAATGTATATGTACACAATGGACTTTTATTCAACCACAAAGAAGATCAAAATTATGTAATTTAAAGCAAATGAATGTAAATGGAGATTATGGTATAATGTGAAAATAATTCTGATTCAGAAAAACAGATACCAGAACTTTTCTCTTAAAGTGGATTCTAAATTTTACGTAAGTACATAAAATGTATTTATATAAGACATGAAAGAAAGGGAACTAACAGAAGAAAAGAAAGAAAAGAAAGGAAACTAGAGAGGGGATATGGTTAAAATACTCTATAGACTAGTATGAAAATATCCTTATAACCTTCAATATCAAGTATAATGGATGTAAGCCAATAAAATAACTAAACAAATAAATTAAATACAACTTGATGAACACGAGCTACATGAATTACAGAGTGAAACATATTCAGGGGTCATTTTTCAAGCCTACTTGATAAAAGGGTGACAGACTCATCTAAGCTTAGATTTCTCATCTGGAAATTTCACCCCCAAAATTATGAAATTTGGGTGGTACAGTGAGCTTATGGGAAAAGACTAGGCATTAGAGAAGTGTTTCCCAAGGAAGGAAAGTACTTACCTGAAAGTAAAACTCCCACAGGGAAAGAAACAGGTTGTCAGCATAGAAGAGACACAAAGTAACACTCAACATAGGACATAGAAGAGCAAATATGAGTTGCAAGAACTAAATCAGTACTAGAGTGACCTGAACGCCATTTGTGGTTCAGCCCCAACTATGCTTAGTTACTTTACATCTTTGGTCTTATTTTCCTCAGTTTTGTACTTCTTGCCAGCCTCAGTAGAATCCATTAATTTGAGCCATCTCAAGCAGCTGATTATAATTTTTATTTGTTTTTATTGAGCTAAATATTTTTTTCTCTGCTCCCCTCTCCCTTTCTCTCCCCTCCCCTTCAGCCCTCTCCTATGATCTCTGTGCTCTTAATTTACTTTTAAGATCTTGTCTTTTTCAACTTCCCATGTAGTTTAGATCCATGTATATCTCTCTTAGGGTCCTCATTGTTGTCTAGGTTCTCTGGGATTGTGAATTGTAGGCTAGTTTTTCTTTGCTTTATGTCTAAAAACCACTTATGGGTGAGTACATATGATATTTGTCTTTCTGAGTCTGGGTTACCTCACTTTACGTCTTATAGATCCAACTATTTGCCCACAAATTTCGAAATGCCATCACTTTTTTCTCTGCTGTGTAGTGCTCCATTGTGTAATGTACCACATTTTCCTTATCCATTCTTTGGTTGAGTGGAATTTAGGTTGTTTCCAGGTTCTGGCTATGACAAGTTCCCAACATATAAAGCTATAATCTATGATTCCTCTAAAAGGAACTTTTCCAACAATTTCTTTATAAATTCAATGTCTGTGCATCATGTTCCCAAATATACCATCCACAAAAAAATAACTCAGAGCAGACCTCTCTTCTCTCCAATGTTAAAACATTGCCTTTTTTCTTGATGAGTCTATGTGTTTCAGTCAATAATAACTAGCAGTAATTGTATGTTTACTAACATTTATAAAAGAAACTCCTCCAAATATTTATAAGTTAGATTGCTTGATGCTGCATAGATATTTTTAAATAATCAGTAAAGAGCTGTGATAAATCATATCTCTCAAAGAAAAGATTCAGTCATGACCAAACCACAAATGAGACCTGATGTCTGGCTGTCCATTCCTCCACCTAACTGTTTTATGATGATTCTAGCTAACTAAAGAAAGACAACTGAAGACAGACCAAAACATAGATCCCTGCTGAAGATATTTCTACCCATGATATTTCTAGAAACATTACAAATTCTATGTGTTGAACTATGTAAAAATTTGGAAGCTAGATTACCATACTGCGCTAAGTAAATCTTGGGATATCCAAATGCCACCCACAGGCCATATGAGGCTTCCAAAATTGAAGAATATTCAGACACACACATACACACGTGTGTGTGTGTGTGTGTGCGTGTGTGTATATATATACATATGTATGTATATACATATATAATCAGTTATTATTGATATATGATATTTATTATATATGTATATATACAATAAAATTTCCCTTTCATCTTAACCTGACATGACTCTTATATGTGTTGCATATTTATTGTTTGAAAACATGTCAGATGTCCCTGAATTATAACTGGAAAGTCAGTTTGTGTCTGTGAGAATGAGTTATAGGTTGCTAAACAAGGTAGGAAAGGAAACTATTTCAAACCAAAAGAATCTGGCCATGAAACAGTTCAGTCTGGTGTCAGTTCCTCATTAGAAAATTAAATGTGGCCGGGCGGTGGTGGCGCACGCCTTTAATCCCAGCACTCGGGAGGCAGAGGCAGGCGGATCTCTGTGAGTTCGAGACCAGCCTGGTCTACAGAGCTAGTTCCAGGACAGGCTCCAAAGCCACAGAGAAACCCTGTCTCGAAAAACAAAAACAAAACGAAAATTAAATGTGTATTTAAGCTCATGTTGTCCTTTTAAACTTAACCCTAGTTTTGTTTTGTAAGAATCCAAGCTCTGAATATCAACCAAGAAGAGGATCCTGGGATTTACATACAGCTGGAATGCAAAGGCAATGCCAGGGATGTTCAGCAAGGTTTCTGTTTATGATTTCCTGTGTTCTCATGATGGGAGATGAAAACAGTAACCAGCCAGTTACCAAAAATACTTAACCCAATGATAAAAGACCCAGAATGTCTGGGAGCGAATAAACAACACTTCCTCAAAGCCTGCTGTTGTCCATCCAGTGCCAACACATCACACTCAGGCTTTTCTGAGGCATAAGTTGGTCATTTGTTACATGACTCTCCAGAGTATTAAGGGCTCTTCCTACCAGAGAAAATGCCAAAAAGCTGCCTCGGAATGTTGATTATTTTGATTACTAAAAGGTACACGCTGGGTCTAAAGGAGGCAGCCGTTGATTTATTTTTGCCATTTCCCCCTGGCTGACAGCAATTCAAAAGAGAAAGAACAAGTCAGATCACTCATCTGCCTGCTTGGCATGCCTGGTAGTCATGGGAGTCCACATTGAGGCCATCTGTTCATGTCCTATGCTCTCCAAACACACACAGAAAGATGATGTCAAGGGAAGGTGCTCCAACCCTGGGAAAGAGGTGAACCATAAGACTCAGCAGAGCAACCCACCCATTCAGCTGCTCTTTTAGCAGCCAGGGCTAATCAAGTCATGAACTGATGCTGGTACAGTTTTGATTTAAGGCTGATTTTCCAAGGGAAAGCTTAAGTTGATTTGAGCCTGTTAGCATTGTCTCTGATACTCATGGACGTAGATAGAGCCATGAGTGAGTCAATGCAAATGCACATTGCAAAACAAACCCTGCCCTGACATCATTCTCAGTGCCTCTCTAATAAAATGCTTGTGTCCCTTCAAAATTAGCTGTCTGCAGCAATACATGCCAATGACAACACCCTTCAGAAACAACATTGCCATGTGTCTCTACTCAGTGAAATAAAACCAAATGTGCTGTTTTACTTTGCCTAAACATCACCTCGTTGTACTAAGATTTAGTTCCATTGCAGAGAACTGTCAGTCAAGGCACATAATGTTGGAATTGCAGCACACATTCCTATAAGATTTCTGATAACAGAATTCTAACCTCTTGTTATATGTACAGCATCTATTTATAAACTCTATGGAAGTTATTTAGCTTTAGATGATATTGCAAAGTTTGAATTTTACTGCCTGAAATGTGTCCTCCTTTCATAATTAGCTTTGAAATTTTCGTATAAAGGATATCTTAGAGGTTTTTTGTTTTGGGGTTTTTTTTTGCAGTAACATATGATAACAAAAGTACATCAAGAAACTAGGGTCACTTGGGCAGCTGTGTTGATGTTATACCGTCCCTTTCCCAAGGAAGTGCCTGTTTCCAACCTACACTAAAACCTAAAGGGACCAGGTAACATCCTCTCTAATTATAAGCCATAGTGTAATGCCATCATCATGTCTGTTTTCTTCCATTTCTACATCCTTCCTGATGTATAACTGCTTTCCCATCAATGAGTGCCCACGTCCATTTCTTCTGTGTCCTTTCTGAACCTCTGAACATGTAAGCCAATTTATGGGAATTTGATAATACCTCTCAATTTATACATCTGTCTGGACTGTTAGGTTCCTTGCTCTATTTGACCCAACCACTGAAGCTATTAGAAAAAGAAAAATGCTTCATCATAAATACATTAATGTACCATCTTTAATTTAATGTTTTTAATAATTTAATTTCATTGTTTTTAATAATTTTCTTAAACTGTAGTTTGATTTTTACTTATGAAAATCCTGTTAGATTTGGATCTCATAATTCTTTTTCTATGGCATTATCTGCACACATGTGTCTATTCAATGATCTATCCGTAAACAACCACAGATTTCTCAATAAGGAGTCTTTGAAGAATACATAGTTCTAGCAGATGTAACCTGAAGCTTGCCACACAGTTGAAGCTGTGCAACAGAGCATTCTTATGTTCAAGGGCTTAAGTCTGATCCCAGAAATGAAATAAAAACTTTTAAATTGAAGACTAGAGAGATGAGCTGATGGTTAAGAACATTGGCTGCTCTTCCAGAGATCTTGTTGGGTTCCTAGAACCCATATGGTAGCACACAAGAATCTGTAACTCCAATTCCCGGGCATCTGATTCCCTCTTTTGGCCTCTATGGGCACTCTACACACATGGTACACAAAAACACATACAAGTAAAATACTCATACACACAAAATTAAAAACTAGTATAATATTTATAATTTTAGGAATAGTTTGAAAAAGTAGCTAATTAGGCACAAAAAAGTACCAGTAAGATACTGTCCAATATTTAAGAGCCCCAAAAGCTCAGAAGTTGGAAACATCATGTATAATGTGAAATGAAAGCATTGTGGAGTAAAAAGATTGAAAATAGCTGCATAATTTGAGAGTATCATTGAGAAACATTTATTCTGATATCTCTCCCACTAGTATAACATATTTTCTGATTATTCAGAAATCAGAATGCTAGAGGCATTCTATGCTATTATCAGGACATATTATAGGATACGTTCTGCTTCAGTTGCCCCTCAATTTCTCCAGAAATTACTATAGTAAGAGATGACATGAAGCTCTGGAATTAACAGGACCCATGTTTTAAAACATGAAAGAATTTCCAGAATGGGCTACATGATTCATGATAAGCAGGAACACTAGCTAAAAAGTTGATTGAACATCTACCTCAAATTCTTTTTCATTTTTGTTAGTTGGGAGCAGGGAGTCTGGGAGTGAAACAAAGGCTAATGATACATTGAAAGGAAAACTAGGTTTACGTAAAAGTTTTAATAGAAATTGAAAAGCACATGGATCTGCTTAATTCACTAAAAGGGGGAGAAAAATCTAAAACAACTCTGTCTTCAAATTACTAGCATGTTCTCCTCTTATAGATATTCCATGGAGCTCTGTTAATTTGCAATCATATCCAATAGGGGAAGGGTGTTTCTTGTCAATTATATTGGTTTTAATGCAAATGGATTCAGGTCCACTTCCTCTGAAATATTGACAGGTCCATTAGTAAAGAAACAAAAGGTTTAGAATTGGGCATAATCATGTTCCATATCAAAAATTTTCTTTGAGAAAGGGAACCATAATGCAGATATTAATATACATTTCCTACTTTTCCTTTTGACTGCATCTAGGATTGTTATCTAACATTTGTTCTCACTGAATAAGTGTTCCATCTCTTTCTCTCTGTCTCTGACACTCTATTACACACACACACATCAAAAAAGAGGTTCATCATCTCATCCCAAAAGTTTCCCAAAATGTGCAAGTTCTTTATACTGGAATCTTGCAATATATTACCAAAATATCTTGGAATTTTAAACTAATATTGCACTATTATCACTTTTGTCTATTTGAAAAATTGTGGTTTCTACCTCTGAAATAGTAACATGAAGCTTGTATGACCCGATGTCTGTGAATAGAAATAAGACATAACACAAACAAACCTTAAAATCAATACAAAGATCAGGAAAGCAATATAAAGATGTAAATCCTTTGTTGTTACCAAAACTGAAGTTTCCTCAAAAAGAGAAGGTAATAAATTAAATTACTGTTATGAGTGTAGGTCTGTGGGCATTTGGAGTCAAGTAAAATGGCAATCAGACAGCTTCAACAGAACATGTGTCCTTCATATGCATATAATAATTATGTCAGTCAGGAATCATCCAATAGTTAGTGAGCAATTGATTTTAGTAATTAATGAGTTAATTTCTAGGTACTGTTATGTGCTGTTGCATTGCTTCCTATAATTACAGTAAGAAAATTAATTTGCATCATTAGAAACAGGTAAGGTAGATGACCAATGGTAACTGTCTTTTACATGTACCTTTGATGCAAATTTTTAAAAAGCAAAAATGACAAAGAAAGATTCCTCAAGCCTTGAGAGAAAACCTTTGTTTCTGATAATTGTCTGAAAAATAGTCATATCTGAAGAAAATGCTCATCAATTATATCAGCTCATAAGAGACTACTAAAAGATATTTTGATATGGAATATTTTTTTCATTCTACACAAGAAGATGATGATCCTCAAAGATTTAAGTTAAGCCACAAAGAGTTAAGAATAAAAGAAAGAAATAAAGTACCAGGCAACCGCCATACCTTGAAGGAGCAGAGCATCCAAGGAAAAGAAAAGCATGGCAGAGTAGAAGCCCTCATGGGGGCCCAGTACAATGAAAGAGAGGTGAGTAAGAATCACAAATAAATAAAATGGAATGTAACCCATAGCAAAGGGAAGAGAAAATAGTTCTTGTGAAATTAAAGAAGAATAAAATAATGATTTAATTTATAGACATAGAAATGAAAGAAAGGGCAAACTTTTTGTAAGGATATGAATTTATTTCCAAGGTCCTGTGTCATTCATAGAGACACTTAGCAGATGTACATCACCTACACATTTGACAAGAACTTTATATATAGATTGTGTGTTTAAGATGGTAATGGGCTTTGAAGGACACAAATACATATGGTTTCTCCTTGAAACTGCTGCTGGTATGTAATTTAAGGTTGTTCTTTCCCCTTTCCCACCTTCCCACTCTCCACATGATGAGATCCAAGCAAGAAAGCTGACGAAGTTGCTGTTTGAAATAGTGATAGCTACTGTTCCCAAGGTTTCCAACACAGCATTAATAAGGCCCTTTTTATTTCTTTTGTATTATAAATAAAAGAAAAGATGACACATGGATTTGGATGCCATGGTTTGAATATCAGATGCCTCCACAGGCTCAGGTTTCATAGAGTTATGGATCATTTAGGAGCTGGGGTCTAGCTGAAGAAGTAAGTTAGTAGAGACAGGCCTATAAAGTTTACCCTCAGTCCCCAATGCCTAACGATTTCTAATTCCTGACCATCTATGATACAGCTTTCCTAACATCAAGAAAAATACTCAAACTGAAAAATTGTTGAAAATGTTTGTCAAATCAATAACAAACCATAACAGAGGCTTAAAACATTTCAGGGTGCAGATTTTAGGAGTTGTCTCAGAAAGAACCTGGATAAAAATGCATATCATCTTCATTGTCAACATCAGAAACCTGAAAACAATGATGTCTCTAAAATTCTGGAGAAATACTTTCATGAATGAGCTGACCAAAAACGTTTTCTCTGCTGGAGTAAAGAACTCATAAGTGAGAAAACTTTGTTTTCTTAATTCAATTGTGATCACAGTGATGGAAAAACAATAAATACAGGGGTATTAGTATTTTTGTTGGTTTTTACCTTAATTGCAAAGTAAGTAAAATTATCCAGCAAGAATATTTGCCCTACTGAGAAAGAATATCAGACAGATGCTATATAGACTGGTGTGTGAATATATTTAGGAGAGAGTCCCAATATTGTTCACACTTTCCTTTGAGTAATTTTCTCTCTCTTTCCTAAGTTGTTACTTATCTATGATCCCATGTTATAATTATAACTGATCTTCCTCTAAATGGAAATCCACAAATTTGAAGAAAGACATCAGCTCTACTTGTTAATAGAAGTAATTATAATGGACTCTTCCTTCATGTGGTCAAAGCCTTTGTTATTTCAAGAGGAAACTTGATGTTTCTGATATTTTAAGGGTCTACCTATAACTTATGAGGTAGTTGTGCATCTCAGATTTTTTACCCCCTGAAGACTTAACTATGCATATGGCACTCTGCTGGAAGGAACTAATAAAATGGTGGAAGTAAGATACACTGTAATTCACAAAGCTGTAAGCCCGATGAACCCTGCAGAGTCCCTATATTAAAATACACCAGAATGAAACCAAATACACAAAGCAAAGGAAATATTTTTGAAATGGCTTTTGCATGGTGCCTCTTACTTCTTTTTGAAAACAATATGAAATCCTATATGCAATTTAAGTTTCTGGGCTTTGGCTTTCTTCATTAAAAAAAAAAAAAAAAAAAAACAGAGGAGAAAGGTACACAGAGTTAACTTTCCAATATTGTGTACATCCCAAGGACAGCATCTAGTAAAGTTGTTACTCTTAATCTAATAGATTAGTGGTTGTCAACCTTTCTAATGCCTAACCCTTTAATACAGTTCCTTATGTTGTAATGGCCCCTAATAATAAAATTATTTTTATTGCAACTTCATACCTGGAATTTGCTCCTGTCATGAACCATAATGTAAATATCTGTGTTTTCTGATGGTTTTAGGCAATCCCTGTGAAAGAGATGTTAAAACCCCAAAGGGGTCATGACCCACAGGTTGAGAAATACTGCTATAGACATTGAACAATCCTAGCTATAAATAATACAGCAAGTTATACTTTGTTTTACATCTAGCCTATAGTCTATGATTGTAGTAGCATTTCAATTATATTTTAATAAAGATTTCCTGAATATCTGAGACTAAAACAGTCCCACTGCTCAGCTTTACAGACCCTGTTATTATAACACACACCTTTATCCCAGTAACAACATTGGCACACACCTTTAATCCTAGTAGTCATACAAGTTGCCAAATTAATCTGGTAGTGCATGCCTTTAATTCCAGTGGTGCATGCCTTTAATCCCAGCCCTAAAGAGGATTGTAAAATGGGGGAAGACAGCTCTCAGATAAAGTCTTATTCTAAGATTCCTATAGACAGGATCACCATTTTGGTCTGAGGTTGAGGTAAGAGCCAGTGGCTGGTTATTTTGCTTTTCAGATCTTCAAGTTGAACCCCAATTTCTGACTGTGAGCTTTAAACATGATTCCAGAGAATCTAAGTAACAAGGAGAACCCTAAGAGAGACATATATGGATGCCCCTATGATGTGGGATTCTCTTCTGTATGCTGTGAATACTATTGGTATTAATACTATTAGTAAAGAAGCTGTTTTGGACCTGAGATAGGGTAGAGAACAAGGCAGGGAAAACTAAACTGAATGCTGGGAGGAAAAAGGCAGAGTAGGAAGAAGCCATGTAGCCATGCCAGAGACAGATGCTGGAAATTTACCCAGTAAGCCACAGCCATGTGGCAATACATAGATTGTTAGAAATGGATTAAATTAATATGTAAGAGATAGCCAATAAGAAGCTAGAGCTAATGGGCAATCAGTGATTTTTTTAATTTATTTATTTATTAAGGATTTCTGCCTCCTCCCCGCCACAGCTTCCCATTTCCCTCCCCCTCCCCCGATCAAGTCCCTCTCCCTCATCAGCTTGGTGAGCAATCAGGGTTCCCTGACCTGTGGGAAGTCCAAGAACCGCCCACCTCCATCCAGGTTTAGTAAGGTGAGCATCCAAACTGCCCAGGCTCCCCCAAAGCCAGTACGTGCAGTAGGATCAAAAACCCATTGCTATTGTTCTTGAGTTCTCAGTAGTCCTCATTGTCCGCTATGTTCAGCAAGTCCGGTTTTATCCCATGCATCCTCCTGAATATTAACCTTCATCAGGCGATGAAAGGAGACAGAGACCCACATTGGAGCACCGGACAGAAATCTCAAGATCCAAATCAGGAGCAGAAGGAAAGGGAGCACGAGCAAGGAACTCAGGACTGCGAGGGGTGCACCCACACACCGAGACAATGGGGATGTTCTATCGGGAATTCACCAAGGCCAGCTGGCCTGGGTCTGAAAAAGGCAATCAGTGATTTAATTAATACTGTTTCTGTGTAGTTATTTTGGGTCTGAGCTGCCAGGTGGCTAGGAAATAAACAAGTGACCTCTTACTACAAATTGGCACCCAATGTGGTCAATTAAACTTCACATAAAACCTGAGAGGGCTTGGAAAGAATTCTAGACACCAAAAAACAAAAAACAAAAAAAAAAAACAAAAAAAAAAAAAAACAAAGTATAGCCACATTTTTTTTCTGGATGACATGCTGCAGTTCCTTTAAGAGAGGTCTTCCTGATTCAACAGTAGGAGAAACAAAAGAAATACTGTTTTGAAATGGCAGCTTCCTAGACCATGCTGCCAGCACTAACTCTTGCTCTTTCTGGAAGAGTCTGGCTATGGAGCATTTAAATGGGGTTTGTGGGCAGCATGCTGCAAGTTACTTGGTGGCAACATGGGCCAAGTGGTTATCAGAGTTGAAGTGGTTAAGACAGTCCCTACCTGGCACTCTCAGAAATAAATGGATTTCTGGACTTCCACCATTTTGTACTGGGTAGAGCAAGCAGGCAGGGCTGTACTTGGTCTAGTAATGCTACAAGTTAGGTTTTTAAGAAGTGCTTAGCATTTTAAGAAGCTGTCCTGGTCAGAAAAGGATTACAGATACACAGTATAGACAAATTCAGATGGAACGGGCCTCTAAATGTGTCACAGTGTTGGGTAAACATATGTAAACATTGGGGAGAGAGGAAAAAGAGTATAAAAAGTTATAAAAGGCAGTAAATGGTTTATAAAAAACAAAGTCTTTAAAGAGAAAGAGTACAGACATTCATAGATTAAAGGAGTAAAGATAATAAAATAAATATTAAAAAGTAATAGAGTAAAAACAAATAAACCACATAAAGATTGACAATACACAGAGAGTCTGGAATGTCTATATTATTGTGTTTTCTTTGAATTTTTTGACTATGAAGGAGCTAAGTAACCAACATATATACTTTAAAGGTATCTTGTTTTCAAAATTTAAGTCTAAGGATATGTTGCTTTGGAAAAGAGATTCTGCTTTTGTTTCCACAGAAGATGAAAACCTGTGGATTAATTCCAGACTAATGTGGCTTGATGGACCAAGACCCCTGAAAAGTCATCATGAACACCCCCCAAAATATCAAAAACCAGGAAGCAGTATGGAAAGAACTATTCCCAAATTCCCTAAATGATTATTTATAAATGTTTGTTTATATTTAAGTGGAAATATGATATAAATATGAATAATTTGAATTGGCATAAACCTTCCTTTATTGATACAAATTTAAGATCAATTTTGTTATATGTATATTTCTGCTCTGATTAAGGTATTATATTTGTGAAGCTCATTTAAAATGTAATATATAATTAAGAAATATAGGTTAATAGATAATCATCTATAATAGTCAAGCTTGTAGCCATGTTAGTTAAATTTTCTAGATGTACAGAAATGTATTTTGGATGGGTAGGCATTCTTCAAACCTTTCAAAGACTATAGAAAATGGCATTTAAAATGTTTTAAGAACTTAGGACTTTTCATGACAATGAGACACATCTGCTCCTGGCAGCAACAATTATTTTAAGAGGATGATAGGCATCAAAAAGGCTCCTTATAGAGTTTATTAGCCATTTTGGCAAGAAATTATTCTTGCCTGAACTGCTTGACACTATGCTGTATGAACTAGACATGCAAGACCCATAGAGAAATTACTGCTGAACTTGCCTAAAGGTGAGATGACATTTCAGGGTTTCTGCTTTGTGAAAGAATCTGATAGACATTGAGGACACAGAAAAGAAGTGACTAACAAGCTGTCAATATAGGCTGAACTGTCTTTGAAATTTCTTGCTTTGTGGAAAAGTCTGCCTGACACTATGGGCCTGTAGGCTGAAGATAGGTGCCTACAACTATACAGAAGAACTTTGGATGATCCAAAAGCAAGTTGTCTCTGTCAATTCTTGAGTTTTGGAAGTTGCTTACAATGTACTTCCTATTTACCTAGGTAATATTGTATCCTTTTGGAGTCTTTGATGGAATTGAAGAATAGACAGTTATACTTTTCCTTAGTTATGATAAAAGATAAAGTAGATATAAATATTGTAATTGTAATTCTTGTTTGATACCTATTTTGTTATATGTAATTTTACTATGTTAAAGTTAAAACCTTCCTTTTTATTTAAATAGAAAAGAAGAGGTGATGCAAGATTCCCCTCTGTGTTCTGTGAATATTATTGGTTAATAAAGAAGCTCTTTTGGACCTGTGATAGGGTAGAACAGAATTAGGTGTGAAAAACTAAACTGAATGCTGGGAGGAAGAAGACAGAGTAGAGAGAAGCCATGTAGCCCTGCCGGAGACAGATGCTGAAATTTTACCTGGTAAGCCACAGCTACATGGCAATACACAGATTGTTAGAAATGGGTTAAATTAATATGTACGAGCTAGCCAATAAGAAGCTAGAGCTATGGGCCAAGCACTGATTTAATTAATACAGTTTCTTTGTGGTTGTTTTGGGTCTGAGCTGCCAGGCAGCCAGGAAACAAACAAGCAACCTCTTATTACACCCCTAGGAAAGTGAAATAGACAAAACCTCCTGAGAAATTTGGAAAGGGGAGGAAGGAGGGTGGAAGAGGAGAGGAAGGGGAGAAAATAAAGAAAGAGAACGAGGGAATGGGATGCTCAAGAAGGGGGTGTTGTGGGATGTCCTTTTGTATATATGTAACTCTTATTGGTTGATTAATCAATTTGCTTTGACCTATGGCAGGGCAGAGTATAGCCATGCTGGAAGAAATATATAGAAAGAGTAGGCAGAGTCAAGGCTACACCATGTAGCTGCCAAAGGAGAAAGATGCAGCCAGAAGCATACCAGGCAAACCACAGCCTCGTGGTGATACACTAGTATAAATGGATTAATTCAAGATTTAACAGCTAACTAAAAGTACGCCAAAGCTATTGTCCTAACAGTGTTAATATAGCTTCTGTGTAATTATTTGGGTCTGGGCATCTGGGAAATGAACAAGCAGTTCCATCTACAAAGGGAAAGACAGTGAGGGAGAGAAAGAAAAGAGATATCTTGATTGAAGGAACCATTAAAAGGCTAGTGAAAAACATGCCACTAGGAAAATTCCCAGGTATCCACAAGGACGATCTCAGCTAAGACTCTAAGCAACAGTGGAGAGGACACCTAAACTGACCTTCCACTGTACTCAGATTGATTTTCTACCTTAATTTTCATCATAGAACCTTCATCTAGCAACTGATGGAAGCAGATGTAAGAGATCCATAGTGAACCACTGATGTGGGAGTGTCATATATCAATCTGTTGATTTCATTGGTTAAGTAATAAACAAACTGCTTGGGCTCATAGCTTAGAACATAGGTGG
>NC_022019.1:35694296-35706669 GCF_000317375.1 Microtus ochrogaster
CCGGTGCTCACTAAGACCGGTGCTCACAGATTATTAGAGATGGGTTGATCGGGATATCAGAATTAGCCAGTAAGGGCTAGAGCTAAAGGGCCAAGCGGCGATTAAATGAACACAGTGTCCGTGTAATTATTTCGGGGCATAAGCTAGCCGGAGGCGGCCGGGGTGCGGCTGGGGTGCTGGGGGCCCCGCCGCTCCAATTACTACAAACCACTGAGGGGGAGCTACCAGAGACCAGTCCAAAAGAGGGAGGAGAGAGATAATATGAACAAAGGGGTAAAGACTTTGATGGTGATACCCACAGAAACAACTGAACTAAGCTAGTGAGAGCTCACTGACTCTGGATTGATAGCAGGGGAACTTGCATAGGGCCAAACTAGGTCCACTGAATGTAGTGGACAGTCTGTAGGGCCAATGTCACTGTAACCAGGATTTAACCCTAGTCCTTGAACTGGCATCTAAAAGCACATTCTCTCTGGAAGGATATCTTGTTCAGCCTAGATATGGAGGGAGGGCCTTGGTCTTGCCTCAAAGTTAAGTGTCAAACTTTGTTGGCTCCCCATGGAAAGCCTTACCCTTCCTGAGTAGTGAATGGAGGTGGGGTAAGGAGGGAGGAGGAGAGGGAGTAGGAACAGGAATAGCTATGTAAAATGAGGAAAAAAATGTATTTAAAAACCTTATTAAAATAATCATACAGCTAAAAATGTTGATGTCTTTCCTCTACATAAAATCCCAATCCCATCTAACAATATCAATGACCAAAAAGCATGTTTGGGAAGGCACATTTCCAAGAACTAAAATATTAAGATTAAATTTGTAATGTTTACTCCCTAGCCTTACTTTATGAATAAATTTGAGTAAGAGTTAAAAAGTATAAACCATAGCTACTTTTATTAAGTGTTTTCAATGTTATAAAATCAATAAATATAGCAGGAAAGATCAAGAATATTAAAATGAAAACAATTTCTTTTAATTTCTGGCAAAACTTTGATGGAGAATACTGTTTTTGAGAATAGAAGCATTCAACAGTCTCACACATACGACTGGACTCATTTAGGAATAGCCTCAACTAAGTACCTCTCAGAACATCTTATGAAAATAGGACCACACAGAGATAATAAAAGCTTGGAGTGGTGAAAGGGAAGACTAATAACATGTAAACTTTTGAAAGTTGCTTAATATGCCAGTGATGTTGACATAGATTGGGAGCACAAAGAAAGGAGTGTTCAGTTGCTCTGTGATGAAAGAGACCAGACATCATATGCAGGCAGAGCAGGTTGGGAAATAATAGTAAGTAGCAAATGGTTGAGTGTTATGAGGAGGCTGACAAGCGGCCTCCTTCTAACAGTTGAGGTGTGTTAGAGCTACAACATGGACTTCTAGGAAACAAGATGCAGATGCTGCTGAGGGATGACCTAGTCCACCAAAGTAAGACATCTGCACTCTACCACTACAGAACTTTAAACAGATCAATCGCTTAATTAGACTTGCTTTAGAATGGTAATTGCACCAGCTGTGTGAAGAATGGATTAAGGGATATGGTACTCAAAATTGTCATATGGGACTTTTGCCTTTCAAACTAAATTTAAATGACCTCTTTCTGCAAATTCTATGGGTCAAACTTTCTACTAAACATAGCTCTCATGGGCATATTGCTTCTTTAGAAGTAGAATAGAAGGAATCCAAACATAGCTTTAAGGTTAACTTTGTTTTTTTTTTTTTTTTAATTTTCTATTAGATTTTCTTATCAGGAGAAAGAAAGGGAACTCAAAACTAATGTGAAGTTAGATTTCTTGAATGGTTGTTTGGATTATTCTAATGAAATCTTTAACTAATGCCATTAAACTTTTGCAAGAAAATTTTATCTAGTAATACATTCTTTGCCTTTTCCATACTTCATCACAAAAAGGCTATGCAATGCTTTTTTAAGTTAGTTATATAACTCACAGAAAGATCTGTTCTGTTCTTACTTATCAGTAAAATTATTAATCTAACAACAGTAACCCACATAACTTTTCCTATGTGTAGCAAAAATAAGAAGGAATAAAATCTATAACCTAATAAATTATTCTCTACAAAAAAATTAACTTGTGGTATAATTTTATAAACTAATTCAGAGCTGTTAAAAACTAAATCAATCAAGTAACTTAGTAGTAGAATGGGGAGCAAAAAGTAGGTAGATTGCTCCAATCCCTGAAAGAATTCTTTAATCTTTATTTTTTCCTTCATGTGATAGGCTCTCACATATCCCAGGGTAATTAAACTCACAAAGTAGCCATGGATGACCTTCAACTTCTGCTCCCCCTGCTTTACCTCCTGAGTGCTGAGATTATAGGCAAACAGCACTATGCCTTGTTTATGCAGTGCTGGGGATTGAACACAGGGCTTCATGTACGCAGGGCAAGCACTCTACCAAGGGAGATACCTTGCCCCCTGGATAATTTGAATTTAAATAGAATCAATTACTTAAAGAGCCTTACTAAACCTAATAGTCATTAAGAATGTAACACTCTTCATTTATGAAGAATGTTCATAATTTGGCCAGGCATGCTGTGGCACACCCATAATCTCAGTGCTAGGAAGCAATGGCAAATGGAGCTCTATGAGTTCAGAGTAGTCTTGGTATACATAGATGGTTACAGGTAAGTGAGGGCTACATAGATGATTGTGTCTCAAAAACAGAATTTAAAAAATAAAGAATAATTAAATGTATGAAAACATAAATAATTTCCTTCTCAATGAGATTCTGCCAAAGAGTATCTAGTTATTGACTCAGGTTTTCTCACAAACCCTCTTTGACACGACTTGTCACTATAACCCACTTGCATATTGTAGCACTTACTAAACTTTGGAATCTGGGTATATAAAGCATTCAGAATAAAGTAATTGAGACACATGTTTTAAAAAAAAATACAATGCCACATCAAGTACAGTGTTAAATGATTTTCAAGGTTAAGCACTGAGTAGCCTACATATGAGGACCAAAGGAGGTTTGCTGAAAGAAAATATAAGGGTCTGATTCATGAAAACCTCAAGGAGCCAGTGTGAGTTCACTTAAAACTCATCATACCAACTCAAGATTACTTTTTAAGTATTACATTGACTTATTTATTGTGGGTGTTAACAGGAAATATGCAGAGAATGTGTTACAGTGTACATATAGAGGTCTTTCCGGAGTTGGTTCTCTCCTGCTATGTGGGTTCCAGGAATTAAACTAGGGTCATGAGACTCTGTGGCAAGTACGATGCCCACTGAGACATCTTGCTGGCTGATGCTTAGTTACCATTACAAAACCCACTAGAGATAAATATTGTGAAAATTATGTTACTACAAAGTTACTGTCATTTCATCAGGATTCTTGTGTGATTTTTTTTTCTTTATTGGAACCAGCAAGGCTTCTTATCAAGAGTATAACAATCAGTTCTGTAGATTCTATAATTATTAACTCAACAAATGTGTTAGTTAGTACCATATTGTTAATATAGAGACGGTGAAGAAGGAGTTCTCTAGTTGTGATGATGATAAGTTGTAGAGGTATCTAAAACAATCTCTGATCTCTCATACAAAATAAATTCTACTTATCAGATTAATATATCACACACACCCAAGAGACAGAGATTGAAACATGGTTCAAAATTATTCAAACCCTGAATAATCAAATTTAAATTGCAAAAAAAAATTTAACAGTCATAAAATCATCAAATCAGCTTTTAAACTTCAAAAAATTAAATTACATGATGGGGAAAAACTAATTTAAAGATTCTGTAAATAGGCTTATCCATAAAATGGGATGCTATATGGCTATTTAAATGTTGTATAACTATTCATGAAGTAATTATTTAGCTGTAAATAACTGTATAATTATAGTTTTACTTGGTAAGCAATATATTCGACAAAACAGCTACTCAGTATTGGAATCTGAACCCAAGTCCTGATCTCCCAAACACTGTTTCATTGAATTCCAAAGAAGACTAGAATTATGTTTATTAACATAGTGTAACATCATAAGACATTGTGCAGAGCCACATATAGAAAGAAATCAACAACTTGGGATACACATACATGCATTGTATATGCATACACATACCCACATGAGAAGATGGTTCATTATTAAGTCTTTCTATATATAAATTAACACTGGATATTTGTGGATGACAAAGTACATTATTTAGAAAGTTTTAAATTATTTTTTATGGGGCTGGGAAGATGATTTACTGGGTAAAGTGCTTATTACATATGCAATAACAGCAAGCTTAGCTGAATCAGTGAACTCCAGATTGAGTGAGAAAATCTGTCTCAAAAAATGAGGTAGAAAGACACAAAGGATAACACTCTATAACAGGTTCTGCTCTCTACATCATTTTTGCAGACACACACATACACGGGCACATGGACACTACTGCACTTGTGCAAAGAAAGGCATATACCACACACAAAAATACTATTTTCATTTTCGAGGCAATGACACACAGTTTGATAAGGATGTTACATGAGGATGTGTGAGTGGACATGAAATTCACAGATAAGTCTGATGTGGGCAAGTATGAAATATACATTTATATAAATTAATTCAAATGTACCCTGCAGAAAAAATAAGTTCTAAGAAATCACTTACTTTTTAAAGGAAGACCTACATGTCCAATATTTCCTTAAGATGTGTTAATATAGTCAAAACAGTATGCAAAATGCTAAATATGCCCAAACAATTGATGGTTGTGGTGTCTGGAGATAATCCACTCTTAAGGAACAAGTTTCCTAAAAACCAGATAGCTATGAAAGATGGTACGGGTCTCAACACGTGTGGATGTAATTTTCGTAGATGTTGAAGTAAAGAAAAAATATTCCCAGTGTAAAATGAGAAATGGGGGAGACGTTTCCCCTTGGAATGAAGGAATGATATGTGGCAGGTGATACAAACCTTACCTAAGAGGAGCAGACCACATAGGGTTAACAAGCCAGGGCATGAAGGAAAAATCAAATGTATTAAAGAAAGTCCAATACCAGATAGTGCCAAGGACAGATGGTTCTAGAACAGTGATTCTCAGAATGTGGTCTTTTGGGCAAGATTCAGCTTCACAAAACAGGTACATATGTGTCATCTTTCTTAGACATCCAGATTATAGAATCATAAATATTAACCACCCAGGTGATTTTAATTCCACTCAAGTTCAGACACCATCACTCATAAAGACATCCACACAGAAAGACACCATGAAAATTATTAATATGCCCACCAAGACCTGGGAAACATATATTGAAGGTAGGTTTATGTAAGTAACCTCATTGAGAAGTCTCATTTCTCTTCAACTTTTTCCTTTTTTACATCCCTTTAGCAAAACTTTTTTTAAAAAAGATAAATTTATTTATTTATTTATTTATTTTTTATTTATTTATTTATTATGTATTCAGTGTTTAGTCTGAACACCATAAAAGGGCACCATATCTCAGTGTAGATGGTTGTGAGCTACCATGTGATTGCTGGAAATTGAATTCAGGACTTCTGGAAGAGCAGCCAGTGATCTTAACCTCCAAGTCATCTCTCTGGCCCTGATTCTCAACCTTTCTAATGCTGCAACCCTTTAATACATTTCCTTATGTGTGATGACCCCCAACCATAAAATTATTTCATTACTACTTTATAACTGTAATCTTACTACTATTATGAATCATAATGTAAATATCTGATATGCAGAATATCTGATACTGCAACTCCTAAAGGAGGTTTGATTAAGCAAATGGTACCTCTCACTCAGCAATTGTCTCCCCCTGTTAACCTAAAGATAGAATTTTACCTCAATCTAGTAGCTATTGGGTAGAAGATAGGGATGTTGTAAAATGTTCTAGGATTCACAGGAAATCCTCTTCCATTGAAGATCACTCCAAATCAAAGTGTCAATAATACTACTAAGAAACCAGAGTCTAGATCTGTTATAATGGTGATAGGGATACATATCAAACATCATCATAGTTTTTTGGTACCTCCAGTCAAAACCTGCACTTGTGAAATTAAAACCACTGTGATGAAGTCAATTTCCCTTCATGCTCAGAATTTTTTAAATCTATTATTTTTAAAATGTACATATATAAACTATTTTTTCTCATTTTAAATATGAATCCCATTTCTCACTTCTTCCTCTGAACTTTTCATTTTTTTTAATTCCTCATGAGAGACATAACCCATTCCTCTTGGAGGCTTTAGGCATGTGAACACTGACTATCATATCAAAGTCCCCCAAGCTTTCTTGGCTTAAATATATTGAATAGATATGATAATATAGTTTCCATACAATACCATTTGGTGAGAAGTCACAAAATCTGAAATTTTTTAGTTCTGCCAAGATGATAAAAATACATATCTCTGCAGTTTTCTTTTATCCTTCCTTCCTTCCCTACCTCCCTCTCTCCCTTTCTCCCTCCCCTCTCTTTCTCTTTTTTTCATGCTGGTCCTTCTCTTTGCTTTGATCCAGTCTGTTTGGGGTTCTGTATGCTTCTTGAATATTCAAAGGAATATCTTTCTTTATTGGTGTTCTGTATGCTTCTTGAATATTCAAAGGAATATCTTTCTTTATGTTGGGAAAGTTTTCTTCCATAATTTTGTTAAAAATATTTTCTGGGCCTTTGAGCTGTGACTCTTCTTCTTCTATTCCTATTATTCTTAGGTTTGGTCTTTTTATTGTGTCCCATATTTCCTGAATGTTTTGTGATGAGAATTTGTTGGCTTTGCTGTTTTCTTTGATCAGTGCGTTTATTTTCTCTATGGTGTCCTCAGAATCTGAGATTCTTTCTTCTATCTCTTGTATTCTATTGATTATGCTTGTTTCTGTAGGCTCTGCTCGTTGACCTAGATTTTCCATATCCAACTGGTCCTCCGTTTGCGTTTTCTTCCTTGCTTCCACTTCAGTTTTCAATTCTTAAACTGTTTCCATTACCTGTTTGATCATTTTTCTTGGTTTCCCAGGGTATCATGTACGTATTTACTCATTTCTTCAAACTTTTTGTTATACTTCTCAGCCATTTTTATAAGGGCGTTTTTCACATGTTGTTTAAGGGACTCTATTGCTTTCATAAAGTCAATTTTTTCCACTTCTGTGTTAGGGTGTTCAAGTCCTTCTGTTGCAAGATCATTGGGTTCTGGTGTTTTCATGTTGTTTTTGAGATTACTGGGTGAATTTTTGCCTTGGCGCCTGCCCATCTCCTCCTATCGATGCTATCTAATGGGTCTTTTAAAACCGGTTCAGGTTTTGCTGCTGGCCAGGGGCTCTTCTTACAAAATGCCCTCGCTCTGTTTCCTAGCTCCTGCCAGGGGCCACAATCCCTCTCACCCCTGGTATCTCTAATAATCAATCCAAGCTTCAATTTCACCACTTCACATAATGGCCTCTCTAAGCCTTCATTCAGGGACACCCCTCCCACATGCCTAGCTTCAGTGACTTTCTCTGGGAAAATTCCATAGCCCCTTTCTGCTATCCTTAACTCCAGAACCATGGTGACCAAAGCTGCCAAGTTCTATTGCTTGCTGG
The DNA here is from genome assembly GCF_000317375.1 of Microtus ochrogaster. NCBI lineage: Eukaryota > Metazoa > Chordata > Mammalia > Rodentia > Cricetidae > Microtus > Microtus ochrogaster. Next base: position 35,701,814 of record NC_022019.1, read on the forward strand.
GTCTAAAACATGACCTCCTTGTTCAATATACCTTCACTAGTTTTCTGTCTTTTATTGTCTAAATTGACTGTCCTGGTACTATATCTCTAGACCAGGCCGGCCTTGAACTCAGAGATTTACCAGACTTTGCCTTCCAAGTATTGGAATTAAAGGTGTGCACTACCACACCTGGCTCTAAGCTTTTCTTTAATTTTTTCTCACAAGTTGGAAATTTAGGTGGATAGACTCTTGCCCTCAGGTCACCACTCTCTTTATTCCATTTTTTTAATTTAATTTTTAATTTTACATATGAATCCAGTTCTCCTTCCCTTCTCTTATTCTGCTACCTCTACTTTTGCCTCATCCAACCCCACATCTGCTTCTCAGAGAGGGTATGGCTTCATATGGGGAGTCAACAAAGCACACCACGTCATTGAGACCTGACCAAAGCCCTCCCCCCCTGTGTCTAGGCTGAGCAAGGTATCTCATCATAATAAATGGGCTCCAATTCATGTTCTAGGGATAGATCCTGGGCCCACTGCCAGTGGCCTCATAAACTGCCCAATCCACCCATTTTCACCCTGTCTAGTTTGGTTCTAGGCAGGTTCTGCAGCTGTCAGTTCAGAGTCAGTGAACCCTCACTAGTTTGAGTCAGTTGTTTCTGTAGGTTTCTCCATCATGGTCTTGACCCCTTTGCTTATATTATTGCTCCTCCCTCTCTTTGATGGGACTCTGGGAGCTTAGCCTAGTGGTTAGTTGTGTTTCTGTTTCTATTAGTTACTGGATGAAGGTTTGACAATTACAGTAGTCATCAATCTGATTATAGGGGAAAACCAGTTTAATCCCCCTCTGCATTATTGCTTAGAGTTTTTTCTGGGGTCATCTTTGTATATTCTTGGGAATTTTCCTAGTGCCAGGTTTCTTGCTAATTCTACAATGGTTCCCTCTATCAAGATATTTCTTTCTTTGCTCTCCCTCTCTGTCCTTTCCCCAAATTGACCTTCCTAATCTCTCATGTTCTCCTCCCCACCATATTTGGAGATCCCAAGAATCATTACAACCTTCCAGCTATATTAGGGGTTTATGTAGGCCAGTTTATTGATGGAGGTTTGACTGGTCTTCCTCACAGTAGGTCCAGCAGGTCCAGTAGGTCCAGTAGTTGTGGACTCATTCTGTGGTTATTTCCACATTTCAAAATGTATAATTGGGATAGATGTACTTAGAAGTTGGCAGAATTCTCACACTCTTTCCCTGACTAGTGGAGTGAGGGATATTGTAATTGGAAAGGCTAAATGGAAACCTTTAAAGTTGCCTCTGCCAAAGAAAATAGTGAATCAAAATAAGTGTCACATTTTTGGAGGAATTGTAGAAATTAGTATCAACATTAAGGACTTAAAAGAAAGATGCAGGGGTTCCCACTACACTGCCTTTTAATTCTTTTATCTGTCTAGTGGAGCATACAGATGGACCATGGAAAATGACAGGTGGCTATTGAAAACTCAACCAGGTAGTAACTCCAATTACAGCTGCTATACCAGATTGCCGTATCCTTACTTGAGCAAATTAACACATCTCTTGGCACATGGTATGCAGTTATTGATCTAGCAAAAGCCTTTTTCTCAGTACCTGTCCATAAAAGACAATCAGAGGCAATTTGCTTTCAGTAGGCAATGTCAGCAGTATGCCTTTATAACTTTACCTCAAGAATATATGGACTCTCCTGCCCTGTGTCTTAATTTTGAAGGCATCTTGATTGTCTGTCTCTTTCACTAAATACCACATTGATGTGCTATATTGATGGTATTATGCTGATTGGATCAAGTGAACAGAAGGTAGCAATCACTTTGAACTCATTGGTAACATATACATATCAGAGGATAGGAAATAAATCCAGCCAAAATACAAAGACCTGTTATCTCAGTTAAATTCTTAGGAGCCAAGTGATGAGAGATATGCAGATATAATCCTTCTAAGGTAACAGATAAGTTATTGTACCTAACGCTTCCCATCACCAAGAAAGAAGCACAGTATTTAGAAGGTCTATTTGGACAGAACATTCCTCAATTGGGTGTGGTACTCTGTCCCACATACCAGTTGACTGGGAAAGCTGCTTTGTGGAGCCTGGAATAAGAGAAGGCTCTTCAACCGATCCAGGCTGCTGTGCACATTACTCTGCCATTTGAACCATATGATTCAGCAGAACCAATGGTACTAAGCAGTGTCAGTGGCACATAAAAATTTCATTACTGTGATGGTTTGAATAAGAATGACCCCATAGGCTCATAGATTTGAATACTTGGTTACCAAGAGTAGCACTATTAGGAGTATGGCCTAATAGGAGCAGGTGTGACCTTTCTAGAGGAAGTGAGTCCCCGAGGAATAGATTTGGGGGTTTCAAATGATCAAGCTGGCCCCAGTGTCTCTCTCTTCCTGCCAATGTAGATGTAGACTACCCCAATACCTTTGTAGCACCATGTCTACCCGAAAGCCACCACATTTCCCACCATGAAGACAATATATTAAACTTTTGAACCTACAAGCAAACCCCAATTAAATTATTTCCTTTAATAAGAGTTGTCACGGTCATGGTGTCTCTTCATAGCAGTAGACAGTGACTATGATAGAAATTGGTATCAAGAGTGGGATATTGATATGAGAGGCTTGAACATGCTTTTGTTTGGAGGAATACAGAACATCTGGGGACAGTGGACTAGAAAAGTAATTGGACAACTTGAGTGGATCTTAATGGATCATACTAATAGAAGCAAGGAGGAGTGCTGACAATAATATAGATTATAATTTCCTTGCTCAAGAAGTTTCAGAGGACAAAAATATTGGTAAGTAGTTGCCAGTGGTCAGGTCAGAGGAGCAGCAGGTGGCAACTGACTTCATAGGATTTTCCCACTAGGAAACAAAACCCTGATGAGTGAGTCTTGGCTAGGCAAGGCCACAGGAGCCTCATCCCCAGAATATCTTTTGCAACTCCTGTGTCTTTGCATGTTTGCCACGGCCATTTTTCTCTGGTATCTGGCATGGTGTAAATGAGCATGGGGAGATCCCAATTACCCTTATGCAGTAAGATCATCTCTTGGAAATTTCCAGTTCTACCTAGAATTTTAACCTAGGGATTATTATGAAGACAATTTTCTCCTAAGTTTTACTGTTTAACTGAAGCAATGATTTTTGTACAATAATAGTGTTAGTTCAAACAGAATTTTTGATGACTGAGGGCTTTTAAAAAATATAGTAAGGAATTATCATAGAGGCTAGTTTAGTGGAAAAATAACATAGGTAAAGGTAGGATAAAATGTTGTTTCTGCCTCTGATAAAGCAGAAGCTGCAGAGGATAAAAAAGTAAAACAAGGAAATGTTGCACAGCTAGAACACTTGCGTTTCTATTGAGGAGCTATATAGACCATAGCTTAGGTTAATATTTAAGAAAAAAAACCAAGTCCCAGAAGTCTAGCTAGCTTAAATTCTTTTAATCTTTATATTGGAAGATATGTTCACAGGTTTTAGAGTTCATAATAGCTGAAATAAAGCTTTGAAAATAAATTTAGACTAAAGATGTTTTTTCACCTTTGAGGTAAAAACACCAAGAAGATGATCTAAAGTTTTAGAAAGGGACATAGCTGAGTGATGGATTCATTAAGATTAGAGATCAAAAACAAAGCACCTAATTCTTATTAGCTGACATACCTTCCTTGTTAGGATTTGTTGGTGATCAAAGATGATGATTAATGCCTTATATCTATTTCTGCCCTCAACTTTCTGATTTAAAACAAAACTGTTAATGAGTGGATTTGTACCCTAAACATTTAAAGGAAAGCTGATTGTTTTTCATATATAAAAGTTTAGATTTGTGATTCTTCTAAGATTTTTTTAACATTACCTTTTAATATAAATAGTAAAATATTGGTCCTTTCTTTGTGACTGCAAAATCCATCCTGCCAGTCAAAGAACTGGTTGAGGAAAGCACCGTGATTGCTTACTCTCTATTAATCTATAACGAGTTACTTGGACATGAATGTATGTAGGTTTTTGGAACAACATGTTTTTCACCTATAATATATAAAATGTTTAATCATGTAAAAGATATGAAAAACATGCAGTTTTTTGCTTTTATTCATTGTAATTATCCACTTGAATAATTGAAAAATAGGATGCAGCCATATTGTAATTTTTAAATTACTTGAGAGAGTCTACTGGGATATGTAAGCCATAAGGCAAAAAATAAAGTGAGTTAGAAGAAAAGCATCAACGATGAGAGAAGGAAATATCAGGAAAAGTGTAGAGAAAAAATAAGATGAAAAGGAGAATAAAGAAAAAGTTAGAGAAACCATCAAGAGAGTGTGTGTGTCTTTTAGTCCCTCAGATAAGAAAGTCTGTTTACTGACACTGTGGATCCCCATTGAGCCCTGTGCAACCGGAGGCTGGTCCTCCTGGCAACAGTAAATTGCCTGGAGATAATTCTTATGATATTTTGGTGTAGAATGTGGTAGTTTTCTGCCCTTGTCCAAAGAAAAAAAATCTACGTAAAATCTAAATTGAATCATTTTTGATTAACAGCACTACCAGAAGAGAGTTTAGGGGAACCTAATATTGACTCTGTTCTGTTGTTATTAGTGGTGACCCTTATGTAGCTCTGTAATGAAAAGGAGCAACCTGAGAAAGGAAAAGTACAAAATGTGCAATTTGAGGAGAAAAGAAGCACCAGAAAGTATAATAAATCTAAGTACAGTGTTCAAGAAGATTAAAAGTTTAAATAAAAGCCTGATTATATGGTGTCCTCAGAATAAAGGACAGTGAGCTTATAATTTGCAATCCTAGAGAAGCTAAATAAGAAGGTGAATCCAAAGACAAACATATAGGCATCC
>NC_022019.1:35707070-35715070 GCF_000317375.1 Microtus ochrogaster
GCGGGGGGGGAAGTGGGGGGCGGTGGCGGGGAGGAGGCGGAAATCCTCAATAAATAAATAAATTAAAAAAAAAAATTAAAAAAAAAAAGCCTGATTATAATGGGATAAAGAGAGTGGTGGCCTCAGGGCAAGTCCCCACCTAAGTAAGCTTCCGACTTGTAAAAAATAATTATAGAAAAGCTTTGGGCTGGGTGTGGTGGAACGTATCTTTAATTCCAGCATGTGAGAATAGGAGGCAGGTGGTTCTTTAAATTAGGGGCCAATCTGGTCTACAGAGTGAATTTCAGGACAGCCAAGTTTAGATAGTGAAGAAAACCATCAAAAATGGGAAGTTAGTGAAAATGTATTTGAATGGGGGGGGGGGAGTTTCAGCCACTGCAAACTGAAGATCTTGGCAGCATCAGCCATGTAGTATGGCTTTAGAGTTAAAGATAGAAAAAAGGTGGTTACTGACTCTGTGGATCCCCATTGAGCCCTGTGCAACCGGAGGCTGGTTCTCCTGGCAACAGTAAATTGCCTAGAGATAATTCTTATGATATTTTGTCCATTAGCATATATAGTCCACTCTATGCTAAGGAAAGCTGCTGAGACCAAGCATGTGCAGGGGTCTGTATGGAGGCCCAGAAAGGTCATTTTTGAAGCTGTAAATGTAAAGCCTTAACTGGCTTAGAACTGAAAGAAGTTTAAAATCTAATGAATGTTTTGGCATCAGATATGAAAATAGATTTTGATCTTGATTTGGTCCAGTATTTCCCCACTATGCTCCATTTCCTTCATTTTGGCATGGTAATGTATGTATATCCTGTGCCATTGTATGCTGGAAGTACATGATCTGCATTGTGATTTAGATTTTACAGGAGGTTACAGTTAAGGAGGTGGGTGGTCCTTAGACTTCCCACAGGTCAGGAAACCCTGATTGCTCTTCGAGCTGATGAGGGAGAGGGACTTGATGGGGGAGGGGGAGGGAAATGGGAGGCGGTGGTGGGGAGGAGGCAGAAATTTTTAATAAATAAATAAATTTTAAAAAAAAGAGATTGCCATAATTCTCAGAAAAGATTTTTAACATTTGCTTCTTCTTCTTCTGGAAAACACCAAATGGCGGATGACGCCGGTGCAGCGGGAGGGCCCGGAGGACCCGGGGGCCCAGGATTAGGAGGCCGTAGCGGCTTCCGTGGAGGATTCGGCAGCGGTCTGAGGGGCCGCGGCCGTGGTCGAGGCCGTGGCCGAGGCCGAGGCCGCGGGGCTCGCGGAGGTAAAGCTGAAGACAAGGAGTGGATTCCCGTCACCAAGCTGGGCCGCCTGATTAAGGACATGAAGATCAAGTCCCTAGAGGAGATCTACCTGTTCTCCCTGCCCATTAAGGAATCTGAGATTATTGACTTTTTCCTGGGAGCTTCCCTAAAGGATGAGGTTTTGAAGATCATGCCCGTGCAGAAGCAGACTAGGGCAGGCCAGCGGACCAGGTTCAAGGCTTTCGTCGCTATTGGGGACTACAATGGTCACGTAGGTCTTGGTGTCAAGTGCTCCAAGGAGGTAGCCACTGCCATCCGAGGGGCCATCATCTTGGCCAAGCTTTCCATTGTCCCTGTGCGGAGAGGCTACTGGGGGAACAAGATTGGCAAGCCCCACACTGTTCCTTGCAAAGTGACAGGTCGCTGTGGTTCTGTGCTGGTGCGTCTCATCCCTACCCCCAGAGGCACTAGCATAGTCTCTGCTCCTGTGCCCAAGAAGCTACTGATGATGGTTGGCATTGATGACTGCTACACATCAGCCAGGGGCTGTACTGCCACACTGGGCAACTTTGCCAAGGCCACCTTTGATGCCATCTCTAAGACCTACAGCTACCTGACCCCCGACCTCTGGAAAGAGACTGTGTTCACCAAGTCTCCTTATCAGGAATTCACTGACCATCTTGTGAAAACCCACACCAGAGTCTCTGTTCAGAGGACCCAGGCTCCAGCTGTGGCCACCACATAAGGGTTTTTATACAAGGAAAATAAAAGTGAATTAAGTCTGTTAAAAAAAAAAGATTTTTAACATTTGACCTTTTAACAGTGTTGAGACTGGTATAGATTATGGGAACTTTCGAAATTAGACTAAGTGCATTTTTGCATTATGATATGGTTACCAAACTATGGGAACCAGGGAGGGAAATGTGATGGTTTGAAAAAGAATGGCACCTATTTCCTCATAGATTTGAATGATTGATCATCAGGGAATGGTACTCTTGGAAGGTGTGGTCTTGTTGCGAAAAGTGTGTCACTGGAGATTGGATTTGGGGGGTTTAAAACACTCAAGCCAAAACTAGTGTCTCTCTCTTTCTTCCTGTTCCCTGTCATTGCAGATGTAGAACTCTCAATTGCCTCTTCAGCAGTACATCTGCCTTCATGCTGCCATGCTCATTGCCATGATGACAATGAACTAACCCTCTGAATCTATAAGCAAGCTCTAATTAAATGCTTTCCTTTATAAGAGTTTGCTGTTGCCATGTCTCTTCACAGCAATTGAACACTGACTAAGATTAGTCAGATTTGGATAAGATTTGTTTCACCTGATACAGGCCAGACAGCATGAAAAGTACTTTGAATAAAATCAAAAACAAACAAACAAAACAAAAATAACCTATGGCTTGACCTGAACATTCATCTCTGTGTTCATTTAGCTATAAGATATAGTTTTTATATTTTTATTTGATCTGTAAACCATGGAAAAACATTTGTATAACCATTTCTAGTTTTCAATTTAGCATTTTCCTCTATTACTAGATAAAACCTGTTCAGTTTCCCTTAGGCTGAAAAGGCTAAAATACAACTGGGAAAAAATAGCTTAAAGTTACACACCACCTTTTCATATAAAACCTTCATCCTCAGTACTGTGAAATCCTCCTATGAAATGAAGTGTCTACATTAGTTAGGCAATGAGGAAGAAAACTCACTGTCTCTGTTTGTTAAATTTCTTAAAGCCTAAACATAAATCTATTGGAAACAACTACAGTACTTTAGAAGGGAAATAAACCAAAATTAGCTTTATGTTGAGAAACACAAGGCAAACACAAGGCATCCTCGGGGAGAACAATTTACTTTCTATATTTACCGTTTTTCTTTGGACTTAAGTATAATGGAGAGAATGCTGTAATATATGGAAAACACACAGGATGAGCAGACTGTATTTGTGGTAAAAAATATCATAGAGACCAAAAATATTATGGTATCTTTTAAACCTAACTAAAGCAAAATTAAAAGAACTACAAGTTACCAGAAGCATCCATAGCACATACAAATATTGTTTTCTGGGTAATCATTAATAATACTTGACAGTGTGTCTTAGCATTCACCCAAGTAAGGTGAGCTGTGTATAATACTCTCAATGAAAAGGTCTCAATCTTGTCTTCTATCAAACCTTTTAAAACAGTTAGGAAAAGCAGCATGGAGAAGATAGGAAATTGACTTAGTTTTAAGAAAGATATTGAAATGTTCAAAGCATAGAAATTTCAAATGAGCTAAGAAATGGGGCCAATATGCAGCCTAGTCATGGAGATTGTAAGTCTCATTCTGAAGCAGAGATGAATACTATTTGTGAATTTCCTATACTAGAACACCTACAGGCACATGTAATAGGAATGTGTAGCCAAGTCTACAGTAAAGGGAAGCTAAAAAGATATGAGTTTAATGTTAGGTAAGAATAGGATAGGTGGGATTCATAACAAGACATTCAACATAGAATGTGAAATAGACTAGAAAATGGGGACCAAGATGAAGTCCTTGTTCTAAAGAACAACTAAAATAAGGAGAAAGTTGAGTAGAAACAAACTGAATCATCGGATGTTGTGACAACCATTTCTAATACACTGGGCTTTGGGTTCTACTGGGTGATAGAAGGTAATGCTGAGAGGGTTGTCAGGACAATGAAATCCTTCATCAAACTCAGCATCAGAAGCCATGAAGAAAAAGAGTAATTGGAAAAGGATGGTCTTCAACTCCAACTCACTCCTCAACTAAATACAAAGGCTCTTCTGGAAAAGACAATGGAATCAGACACATTGTAATTTGAGTTTTAGCCCTCCTTTGGGACTTGAAATATATCAAGATTCCCAAATTAAGCCCCAGTCCCTCTTTTCCTGAGATAATTAAATAAAAATAATATAGAACTAGACAGGCTGAAGTTGTGATTCCCATGGTTTGCTTTTGTGCTGTGTAAACCCCTTGGGAAAAAAAATCTCTAAGAAGCTAGACATATGTATGAAATTACAAGGAACTTTTAAGTCAACCAGCTGGCAAGATGTTTTTGCACCACATGAACCCTTTACAGGAAGTAAGTTGTACAGTGATAGAGGAACAGGACAGAATAGAACCCAGATCACTAGGGAATAGCTATAAATAATGAGCAGCTGATTAATTTCCAATGTTGACTTCAAGATCTGAGTGAGAGTTTTCTCATATTCTAATCTTTTCATTTTTGTATGTTGAATCATTATAAAATAAATTACAGATACCATACTATTCCACATCTGGATCACTTAATATGAACTTTATAATTATATTTCCCATATCTCAAATTAACTTTAACATACCTAGAAATGAATTATTTTTCTTGACATTATCTAATGTTTCTTCTATATTGTGATTTCATTTGCTTGCCCCTAAATTTTTTTTTTAATCAATTGCTTGTTCAAACCAAGTTCCAAGGTAATATTTCAAATTTCTGTCTCTGCTTACCATGGCCCAAAATTCTGTCTACAATATAATGTCTATTCTCTTTGCAATCAAATTCTTGCTTCATATTTAGCCAGTAGTGACTCATGATTGATTGACATTTACCTACCACATTGGATCTAAACTACCTTTTACAAAATCTGCACTTATACACATAGATATATGCATACACATAGAAGCACATACACACACGTGCAAACAAACAGATACCCAAAATAACAACCAAAAAACAAGCAAACAGTATATAAAATGTAGTATGGTTCACTTTGACATTAATAATATACCCTGTAAGAACATTAAATACAATAAAGAGCTATTTTAAGAGGTGTACATGTGAAAAGAAATATTCAGAGATCTTTCAGTGTAGTGTACACCAAGCTGTCATAATGGCAAGCAACATTAACTCATTCCAAATTTCATATTAAATGCCTAATTGGGTTAATATTTAGATCAATTGGTTGTAGCCTTCAGTTATTATGGTTGGTAATTTCTTTGTGTATTAAATATCTCAATCCTTTTGGCTAGCACTAATTTACCTACTGGCAAGAAAGTAAACTGTGGAAGTGTTTATGGAAGAAGGTGCCTATGGAAGTTTTTGGGGTTGTTCTCTATCTTGCATGATCAATTGGGAAATTATTGGAGTCCAGCCTATTTTAATGAGATAATAAGTCTTCAGAGTTTTGTAAATTGTAAAGAGCTGTAAAAAATATAGGTAGTGTGCTTGCTTGATCAGAATGTTTCATCTTCAAATACATCCCTACCATGTCATGCTACAAATGATATCTTTTTCCATAGTGTGGACTGCCATTAAGATCGGTGTTTGTCACTATTCCAAAAGTGAAAGCAAAAGACATTTCCTTGAGCTTTAGAAACACATTCTACTTGTATTTTTCAGGATAATGTCTCTCTTTCAACTATTTATGACAGCTGACAGGGTACTTTATTTGTCTCCTTTCTACTTTGAATAGTTTGATAAATTTCATCTCTATTCATCACCTTATCCAGGTATTTAGTGTTAAGCAGCCAGTTACACATTTTGTGGGGGGAGAGGGGCTCAACACCCCAAAGCAGCCTCTCAGTGAATCTTTTCCTAAAGAAAGGTCTTGGCTGTAATTTGTTTGCATGATACTATCTCAACCCAAAAAACACACATCCATCTTTTAGTTCCCAATATAGCTGGAGACAGACCTAAGAAAGCAATTTTAGAACATTTGGGCAGTCCAATAAATGACAAATATTTTATTGCTACTCTGTTCTAAAAGAAAAGTTGTTAAATACCACTGGGTTTTGCTCCCAACTCATTAAATTGATTGTCAATGGCATAAATGTGCCTATTTGTAACTGGATGATAGTCTTGTATTCCCTAGTAAACATTCAGATGACCAAAGTCAGTCATGCTGTGAAGCAGGCACTGGAGCATTGGGCTCAATGTCAAGGGTCACCAGAGATGTACATTATATCACTTTAAAGTTTACATTCTTTATTTTCACACCTTCAAAACCTTGTCAGCAGAACTAAACTTCACAATAGACAAAATTCAGAATATTCACTGTAAGTCCAACAGAGTTAGAGTTCTGCAGTAAGGTTCAAATCCAGCTCTAATTTTATTCTTCATTACATCGTGCTTAAGAATGGGTCCTACTTATTCAAATGGAAAGAAAGGAAATCATGGCAATTGAAGAGTTCCTCAACTAATGTTTCTACATAGCTTCTGTTAAACATAATATATGGCTTAAAAAATAAAAATAATGGATCTCTGTGGCTTCTAATTATGTAACATCAGAGATGGTCTCTTGATAACAAAGCAAGCTTGCATCAAAAGCCGCCAGTCCACCTCAAGACTCACAACAATTACATAGCTATTGTTTGGAAACCATAGACTCTCCTTTCTTTTCTGTCCAGAATTTTTCAAATGAGCCAGAGTTTCTGTTTATGTGGTCCACTGCTTTCTTTCTTATTTGTAACATCTGTGTTGCCAAGACTTAAAATCTAGCCTCCTTCTTAACTAGGATTAAGATAAAGAACTATACCAAATCCTTCTAAGGTTACCACAGTTATACACTCTTGCTTTTTTCTATTGGTTTCATATTCAGTATTCCTCACCCCAGTGGGTGCATTTTTCCATTATCTGAGTATTAAGTAGGCTTTTCCCTTCTACATCCTCTTCTTTTAAGTCACAAAGAGTCTGGCAGACATCAACAAGTAAAGTGCCCTTAGGCTCTGTTAATCCTGAGCCATTTGAGAATAAACATATGGATCCTCTATTCAGAAAAGATCACATATAAGCACTTGTGTCCATGGCAGCATTATATGGACCCTGTATGACCAATTTATGAACCCAACAATTAAATAATCCTCAAAACTTGGAAAATCCCTAATTATATCTGAAATCAGAACCTTCAGATTCTGTCTTGTCCCTTATGAATGATGTAACTTTCAGCAAATCAATTACAATTATCATTTAAAAATGACATTTATCCACCAGCAAGGAAACTTCCCTTTGCAATTAGACAGAGAACACTGTAGAAAAGCATAGGTAAACAAGACACAGAGTTGTGGAGAATAATCCTAGTTGATACATCTACAATACAACTCCTGAACCTGAGGCTCAGGGAACAGGGAGCAAAAAGACTGTGAAAACAAGAAGAGCACAGAGTTTGCTGTGAGAGTATATCTCCTAGGAATATTAGAAGAGACACCCATAAAGTCTCACCAACATGTTTTCCTGAACAAGACATTACCATGAACAGAGACAGCACCAATAGATAGCTAGTATGGAAGGCAGAAAGCTCATGAGGCCTGAACCCCTATATAAAGAACTACAAGCAATTAAGAAATGCTAAAAGAAGTAGAAACAGTCTTTTTAAGGGAACATCACATCAGTTGGTTGTCCAATATCAAATGCTCAGCCCTGAAAACATGCACATGAGCAACATACAAACTGAAAAAGTTATATTTACATATAGAAATATATGTGCATATTCACAGACATACATGAATATAACCACAATTGATGAAAAAAGAGACCATGAACTTGAAAAGAAGCAAAGAAGAGTATATGGACAGTTTACAGGGAAGAAAGGGAGGGTAGAAATGATATAATTATGTTATAATCTCAAAAACAATTTTAAAGGGTGTTCATAATACCTGCTGTAGCAATCTCTTGATGGATAGAGATAGATAGATGATAGGTTAGATAGATAGATAGATAGATAGATAGATAGATAGATAGATAGATAGATAGATAGATAGATAGATGATAGATAGATAGATGATAGATGATAGATA
>NC_022019.1:35715170-35736667 GCF_000317375.1 Microtus ochrogaster
GATAGATAGATAGATAGATAGATAGATAGATAGATAGATAGATAGATAGATAGATAGATGATAGATAGATAGATGATAGATGATAGATAGATAGATAGATGATAGATAGATGATAGATGTATATGTAGTTATAGATACAAAGAGAGAGAGAGATAAAAAGCTTGATATTTTCCTTGAGTCTATATTTCTTAGTTTTATGCAGATAGTCAAGTCTCACTGCCATACCCACCTTGCTAAATTCCTTAGGTTTGAACCTCAGTAAATGGCTAACTACCTCTGGTATATTATAAACTTTCAGTGTATGAATGTAAATTTACAGTGTTTTCATTTTGTATATGTAAATATACAAAATGTGTATATTTGAATGTGATGTAAATTTCATCACTATCCTGAGTTGGCTGTTTTTCTATGAGCTGATTATGTTTCTACAAATAATATTTGTTCAATGCAAATGATGTTCTCTCTGCCATTTGTTCTACTAACAAAATTAAGCCATGATGGAAGATCAGGAACATATACCACACATAGAGCGTTTACTAAAGGGTAAAAGAAACACATGAGACAAAAGACTCTTATTAAGAAAAATTTGTGCTGCCTATTACAACAAACATCTTGAAACAGATAGTAAGCCAATGATGCTACATGGAACAGAAATAATACCCTATTGTCATTGTCATTTACATATACAATTGACTCTGATCACAGCTGGCCTAAGCCTACTTCCTTTCACTGCTACTCTAGAAGCAAGATGCCCTAAACCAATATTAATGTCTAAAAGATTATACCATGTTTAAGAATAAAGCAGGGGTGATTTAAAACTCTAAAAATTTAAAAATGTAATAAAGATCCTACCAGTGTTTGGGAATTTATAATACTTCAGAAAACCACTGTTAGTAAATATAATCCTTTTGTACTAACAATAAAACCAGCACATAACAATCCTGAGACATATCGCTGTTAAGAAATCTATGATGCAAGAGTGGAAGAGGTGAATAGTTGGTTCATCACAGGCTGTTGTTCTCTGTTGCAGAATTCTGCTTTCCACAGAGTCCATCCTCCTGCCTCAGAGATAAGCACTGAAAACATTCCTGCATACCAAGAAACAAGCAGACACTATTATATTTTGTCTTTCTGCTGACAATAAACTATTACCAAAAATGCCCTTATGCTTATTCATACTAACAACATTACAATGTAATTTAAAATATGAAATAATCTCAAACAGGCCATATCTCTAAGCAGAAAGATTTGTGTTTGTTGAAAAATAAATTTTTCAAATTCCTCTCTTCAAAAGTAGCAGACGATAAAATATTTTAATATAGACCATCATGTTGAACTGGTCTACAACTGCTAAAGGACATGGTAAGACGTAGTTGACTAAAATTTCCTAATATACTTCTGGTAACCTCTGTTGGGGGCAGCTGCATGTAGGATCTGATTACTTTAAGATGGAATGAAAAACAGTGTGTTTACACTTTCAGCATACTGTTTAATAAATTGGCATATGCTATACTTTGTTCAAAAATGGACTTGTTACTAGTTTATTTTGCCAAATTATAAGTTACTGTGAGTGTTCTGAGTATGTCTGAAGGTAGAGCTAAGATTTTTAGGTTAAGTATATTAGATTTTTTAAATTTAGGATATATTCAATTTGTAAAGCATTTGTTAGAGCATTTATAAACCCAACTGCAGGTCAAAAGACATTTATGTTGTATAGTAGTCATTATTGAATATACTACTTTGTAATTCTGCTGATTTGAAAATGCATTGTCATAAAGCAGTAGAGTCCAGAGGAAAAATCACACACTAAGCAATCCGAAAAGGGTTGGTATTACCATCCATCATCAAACTTGTTAGTAAGATTTCTGCTACTATAACAAACACCTGAGTAATCAACTTTAAAATGTTTGTTTGGCTCATATATTTGAAGTTTTAGTGCTTCATCCACTGGTCTTGCTGGTTTGGGGCCTCTGATGAGTCAGCAAACTATAGCCTTATGGCCAAGAATCAAGAGAGGAAAAGGAGGGGCCAATATCTTGCATTCTATTTTAAGCACATGGCCCCAAAGATTTCCTACTGGAGCCCACGCCAAAAAGTTTACACCATATCCTAATAGCACAGAACATACATGTTTTGACTCCCAGGTTCCAAATGACTTCAATAAGTCCCGTCATTACAGGGAAAGCAGCACAATTCATGGTGACTGGAGCATGTGGAAAGATTGATTCATGTGGTGACTGACCAGGAAATAGAGAGTTCAGCCCAAAACCAGAAGCAGATCTATCTTTCAAAGGCCCACCTAAACCTTCTTCCACTAGTTAGGCTCCATATCCAAAAGGTTCTACAACCTCTAAAACAGTAGCATCAGCAAGGGACCAGGGATTCAAATGCAGGGGCCTGTGAAGGGCATTTAACAGTCAAATCACACCCTAATCCTTTAATACATGACCGTTTAGGGGAATTCTTAGGATCTAAATCATAGCTACACAGAGCAAAAATCGTTAAGTACCAACTTAAAACAGCAGTAAGTGTTGGCCATCTCATACTTCCATACACCAAGAAACATTAGCAAGGAACTTAGGTGAGTGGATATAGCTTGGCTCTTGGGATTTGGTTATTCAAAACTTGGTCTGTACTCAGTCAGCTGAAGGATGATAAAGCTGATGGTTCTTCTTTCAAGATGACTCACTCTCACAAATGGCATATTGACTCTTCCTCCTAGCAGGAGGCCTACATTTCTTGTCATGGGGCAGTTCAACAGGGCTGCTCTTAGCATATTCTTATGATGGCAGCTGGCCTTCTCCAGAGTGAGTGACCCAACAGAGAACAAAGTGAAGCCACTGTCTGTTATGAATTACTCCAAAGATACGCCACCATTTTTTGCATTATTTCATTTAATACACAGAAAGTCAAATGACAGAAGGTGCATTGGTGATTGGCTACCACAGACTCAGTTCCTATGATGATAGGCTGGAGGACATAAAGATTCTTCAGGCTTAGAGCAAACTACTTTTAGCAACAAAATTTGCCAGTTAATAAGTATAAAATGGACAAGTACAATCTAAAGTCTTGAATTCTTCCTTCCAATCTTTAAAGCCCAGGCCCAGTGAAGTTCACCTCTATGTGTGTCTCTAATGTTTCTCATCCTAATGATGGAAATCTGGTTTATTGTAGGCAGAGCTCCAGTCAATAGGGTGTGAAGAAAACCATATAAGGCTTCTCATCCAAAGCCTTAAAAACCCAAATGATATTTTGAGTTTGCATTTACTTGCACAGTATCCACAGGGCCTATGTTCTCAGAAGCAAAGCCACCACTACAGAGTTGTGGCACTTCTTTTTTTTTTTTTTTATCTGATGGCATTCATAGCCTTTTTTTTAAATTTATTTATTTATTGAGGATTTCTGCTTCACATGTCAATAGTCATCATACTCTTCACTCCTATGATAGTTCATCATGGGTTTGTAATAGGCTCTTAACAGACTAGCACAGCTCAACCACAGTTCATTGAAAAGCTTGCAACACGTTATCTGCCCAGGTCACACGGCCTAGTATCAGAATGCTGGTTTCAGTGAAATGAGGCTTTTCTGACATGTAGTAGATTCTGATATCAGGATTCTGATAATCTGACTCTTAACAATGACCAGCAAGCCTGCTATGCATTAAAAAAAAGTAGAAGACCTTGCATTTTTTTGTTTTCCCTTTCTTCAGTGCAAGTGAGAAAATAAACTGCCAAGATCTATTCTGTGCTTCCAGATGTAGTCAGCTGAAGGGAAATAAGAGCCATATGCCACTGAGGACATGTGTTTGTTTCCAATGAGTTGTCAAATGAGAAACCAATGTATAACTGATTCTGAGTCATGGTGAACAGCATCCTACTGCCAACAGCAGCCAAGGGGATATCACAATGTCAAATTTTTACTCCACTGTAGTCATATGGTTACCTATTCAAGATTAAGCACTGTACTCCAAGATCTTATCAAGACTTCATCAACTTGAACTTGACTAAATGCACTTATAAAGTAAACTCATAATCAAGTAACATTTTAAATCAGCTTCAAATAATTGGAAATTAATGATAGATTGTACATAAAAAGAAAGTACATGAATATAATTTATATGACAATACATAGTATATCAAAAAGGAGTCTTCTCCTTTGGAAACATGAAAATCCTTTTATTACAATCATTGGTTGCTAATTCTTTGTCTTGAATTTTATGATTCAACCACTGAGTACCAAAGCTACAACCATTATCTCAGAGTTCACAATCTGGTCTACCTCAGACCTTACTAGCACAGAATTTCTTGACTATAGAATGAGAAGATCAATTCTACACATATGCACACACAAGTGCTTGTGTGCATGTGCACACACACACACACACACCAAGTATATAACTATATTTGAAAGAATACAATTATTACAATTGTAATAATTACAAGATGGATGTTACAAAAGATAAAGGTTATTTTAATATATGTAACAAATGCCTGGATTAATCCTAAGTGGGATGAAAATGGATTTGTCAGTACACATCCAGCAATATTCCTGTGATATTATTATTATCAAAATAATAATAAAGTATAGACAGAAAACTGGGTTTATAGTAAGATCCTCATCAGAGTTTGGAAACATCCTACGGAAATGTTATAGAACAATACTTCCAAAACTTGACTGTACTTTGGAATCACCTATGTAACCAAAGAAGTTTTTAAAAATTCCAGCATTTACTTGTGCTTCACACCTGTTGAACCTTAAGAAATGGGAAAAGATTCTCATGTTTGACTAAGATGAAATTGCTTCTGTGAATGCCCAGGAGGGAAAGTTGGCCTTGATGGCATTTCTGATGCCTCTAACTCAGCCTAGAGTAGATCATCCATATGGCCCTTGCACATTTTTCACTAGATTAAACCTTCTTTGAATATGCATCTTAGGAATATAATATTGTAGACATATTATTTTCTAAAAGGAATTTTCAAAAACCAAAGAGAGTATCACTATGAATTGCATTTCTTTCCCAGGTTCTGATCATATACTGAAGAGATACTAAAGTTAATACATTCCATATGTTCAACTAGCAACCCTCTACTGAGCCTCTATTATATTCCTATAGACTTTGAATACTCAGTGAATTAACCAGAACCTCAGTGCTTTTGGGGACTTGCAGGTTAATAGGTATATAGGGTTGAAGCCTCAGATTATATCTACTAACAAAGAAGAGGTTCTGAGGTGGAATTTAGTGTGGAGGCTCAAAAATGTGAGCCTATTTCCCCGTTGACCAGAGGTCAGAGAGTTAGAACTTATTTCTGTTCCTCCAAAGTCAGTGTCTATTTCTACCTCAAATAAATGTCCCACCTAGATTAAGACTAGAGAATTCTGCTTCCTCAAGATTATTGCCATTAGGTGTGGCTAATATCAAGACCTTGTATTTCAGGAAAAGAGAAGTAGATCTGTCTCTACCCTAAACAAAAGTTCAAGGATTCAACTAAGTTTCTATTCCCTTAAGGAGATAACTATGATTCCACCCAGAGAGTGGTTTGCCTACAGAATGTTTTGGTCTAGGGTGTGAGTGTGACTTGTCTTGTTCTAGCAACAGAATGTTTACCTAAGAATGTAGCCCATAAACTTCAATTATTATGTTTATTTCCTTGTATCATATTAATGCCGGTTTTTTTTTTCATCTTACTCTTACCTTTTTTGGGTCATGGGTATTTTAATCAATTGGAAATTAAACATGGGCAATTTCAGTATTCACTGGAACTCCCTCCTGATACTATCCTATGCTTTCTGTTTTATTAATTTTGCTTGCATCTTCGTACTCTTTACTTATTTTCTGATCCCCATGTCCCTATCCTAGTAAATGGTATTTTTGTCAAAGCTGATCTCTGACAATGTTTTAAATTTCAGTGAAAAAACCTATACCTCATATATTTTCTTAAGAAAAATAAATATGACTGAAACTTTGAACTTCTAAAAGATGGCATATGTATGTACATATATAAATATATGGGATATAAAAGAATCTTATATATGAGTCAGGCAACCCCTCCACTGAGACTAAAGTAAAATGTTTTAAAGTGACTCAATATATAGGCAATTTATGTAATTTTAACTATATTCTCAATAACTTGTATTAATTTACTCAAAATACAACCTTTCTGGTGAATTATGCTGATTCTACTGGACAAAGAGTTTTTGAGATATGAGAGGATCAACAAGCATTCATTTGCTAAATTCTACTTCAAGAAACTAAACTTTTTGTTTGTTTATTGGAAATAAAACAGAGTCTAGAGCCATGAAACAAAGCCAGAGTTCAACAAGACTGGCTGAATAAGACATAACATCTGGTCAGCCAGCTCAGTTGCATATATCCAAATGGAAGTAGAAATACAGAATGATGGGAAAGATCATTTATGCTGTTGAAAACTAATACCCTTAGTGCTCCACTGCCATGCTTATGCCCCCAAATGAAATTTACATCCACTGACTGATTTAATCTCCACTGCTGGGTTCCAGATTGGTCTAGGAGTAGATGCTGGTCTGGTAGCAGGACTAAATTTTTATGTTTCTTGTTCCCTAATCCTAATACTATGCATAATCAGAATTGTGATCAAATTGAGACAGTG
Organism: Microtus ochrogaster; assembly: GCF_000317375.1. Lineage (NCBI taxonomy): Eukaryota > Metazoa > Chordata > Mammalia > Rodentia > Cricetidae > Microtus > Microtus ochrogaster. The sequence continues at coordinate 35,721,797 of NC_022019.1, forward strand.
TTTACTGTGATAATGAATTGTGCTAGCTAGAGGCATTAAAGTCTATAGGGTCAACAATATACAAGTATATTATAATAATAAATAATAACAATGTAGATAAAAAGACATTTTATGTAAAATATATGTGTTAATATATGTCACATATGTGTTATATATGCATATTAACATACATGTGTTATTGTATTAGATACATATTAACATACATATGTACATGTGTGTATGCAAATGGATCCTAATATATGCAAGGTATATTTTAAGTGAAATAAAATAAAATAAAGATTTACTTGAAGAAAGTAAGTCTATCTATCTGGGAAGCTGCATTTGTTAGTATAAACTCTTGTTTCTGTTTTAGGATTATATTTTCCAAATTCCCCTCATATAAACCTGAATTTCTTCCCTAAAACTTGGCCGGTTGTTAGTTTGGAGGAAAATCAACTTCAGATCAGCAAAGAAATTGCCAGTGCCATCTACTGTGTTTATGTGTATGCAGGTTCATACTTGTGCAGGTTAAAAAACAAATTTATGGAGTGTGTGGACTCGTTACACTGCAAGGGTCCTGAGAATGGAACTCAGGTTAAAAGGATCGCAAGGCAAACACTTCTCAACATTGCGTCAACTCACTAATCCCTATCTGTCTCTTTTCTTAAATTACTCTTTCTACATTTAAAGATCAGCAACAGACTAAATCTATATACATAAAGTCAAATCATGGCCAAAATAATAGGGTATACTAATGTATGTTTTGTTTAGACAATTTTCTAAAAATTTTTACTTTACAGACTTCAAACTTGACTGTAATTCATGTTTAAATCTATTAACACTGGAGGTATAGTGTTGGGAATCCATTGCTCACAATGATAACCACACTTTCAAAAATAACTCAGCTGGTTCTGTTGTGGATAAAATTATTTGTTTCTAGGACCCTCTTCTGAGCCCTTTCCTTTTGTAGCTCTCTGTTCTCTGTGCTCTCAATCTTTCTAAAACTTCTCTCTGGTAGTTCTGTCCTATTTTATGCAGTACAAACTCTCTTCTGAGTTGGGCATACAACTACATAGTCTAACACTCCCTTAGGATTTATCTCCTCATTATAGAATTTCCAGAAAAAAATACTACGGAATTCTATTAAGTAAAACAGTTCAACAGTCAAGAAAGTAACAAGTATCTTTGAGTGGAACTTAACAGAGACCAGAATTATACAAATTCCCTACTAGGCAAACAGATAGAAACCATAGCTTTATGATAAAAGCGATAAATTTCCAAGACTGTTAGCTTATCCTTGGTCACTTGACAACTGCCTGGCAGCTTTTGTTTCCATCATCTAGTATACCCATTCAACAAGTTATCGAGGTCTGCTCAGGACTTGTCACACAGCAATTCTGGACAAATTAACTATCTTAGTTGTCTTCAAACTGGCCTACCTTAAATTAGGGGAGGAGAACTTTCAGAGGCTCTAAAAGCCACAGCTCTAGAGAAGAGACTGGATTGTTTGACTTCCTCACTCACACCTCTGTTTTATGGGAGGTCTTTTTCTCAGTATGTCTGCTGCATGTCTGTATTTCCTCAACCCCAATAAAAGTCGTTCTTAACTAATGATTCTGTCTGTAGGGCTCGAGATTTCTCTGTGGCTATTACCTTCAAATTTTTCTGTCTTTTAATTCTGTTACTAGCAGAAATAATAAACCCTATTCAGACCTATTCAGATTATTATTTTCAGACTGTACCAATAGAATCCAAAAGCATTTATAAGATTGGATCCTAACTCAATTACTCAATCCACTGATTAACATTTTGAATCACACTATTCCGGCATGTAACATCTAAACCATATTTTCTTGGGGGTGGGGGTACACACAAACGTGTGTATCTGTGTGTAAAGTTCAAAAATAAACCAGAAGAATCATTTATCCTATACCATCCGATTTGATTTTTGAGACAGGGTTACTATCTGAGCTGGATCTCACCAAATAGTCCAGGCTAGCTGGCAGAGAATCCCAGGATTCACCTGTAGCCACCTCTTCATTTTGGGATTACAAGTACACACACAATACCTATCTCTTTTTAATGTCAACTATGATGAAATTCAGGTCCTAGTGTTCACAAAGCCATATTTATAAATCAAATTTATTAACAATGGTTAACTAATTGGATATCTTCCAGTGACATATCTAATAATAGAAGCATATTGGTGTATATTTGTTTACTGTCATCTATTGTCATCCCTAAGCAATTAGCACCCATCATGAGCCCAGAGAAACATTCTCAGTTGTCTGAAGTTGAAATGAGAACTACATGTACAACGTTTAGCCTGTCCCCTCTCATGGTGGGATGCTGATTTATGGAGCAGAGTTTTTCTGCACAGGCTGTGAAGCAGGCAAATGTAAACTACACTTCACATACCTAGATAGAGTACCTCTCCAAGGAATAAATAAATAGAGGATCCCAAAGTATAAAGTAAAAGGCCAAAACTTGCATGATTAATTGAAAAAATAAACAATGGTATAAGCAAAATCACCAATAGTAGGAGTTAGGCATAAACATGAACCATGAAGCAAAATGAAAGAAAACTCAAAACCACAGATGAGAGTCTTTCTGATCCAAAAAAAGAAGGAAACAGGAATCTCTCAGAGGGCAAAAATAAAAGAAAGAGCTTCTTAAAAGCACTTAATTCATTTATAACTTTAAAAAAGGAATCAGAGAAAGTGAAGTATCCACAAAGTGTACCTCAAAGTATTTGAGGCAATTTTCATTAGATCAAAGTAATTATGAAATTATGAATGATGACAGCAATATAGAAGAGATATGAGAGTATAGATACCTATTAAGACTTCATAAATCATCATTTTGTGATGTATACATTACCAATAAGTTTTTTGAAAATATATGTGAAAAGAGATGTACTAATATTCCAGTACACATATTACTATGTTCTTTAAAAAGTTAGGAACAATAAAAGAAAAACTATCTGCTTGCAGTCAAATCTCACTGGGATCATCAAAACACAAAGTATTTTATGTTTCATAAGCACTAAGCCTTTATAAGTAAAAAGCCAGTTATGCCTAAAAACTACAAAATGAGGATCAGGGAGAGAAGATGGTCTTTCTTAAGTCTCTAAATGTGTCTACCATTAAGTTTTATTTAGACATTTTTATAAGCACAAGAATTTTTAAGGCAGCAACAAAGACAATACATATATTACAATGGTGGTTGTTTTATGCTTTTGTCCAAATCCACAAAACACACAATGCTCTTAGTGAATTCAAATGTAAGCATTAGATTCTAAGTGATGATGCTTTCCATCATTGATTGTAACAAATAGATCACTCTAGTGGAGGATGTAAATAATAAATCACACATGTGTTGGCACAGAGAGTGTTAAAAAATCGCTATCCTTCTTAGTTTTGCTGTAAAATTAAAAGTTTCTCTTAAAATAGTCTTTAAAAGTGAATTTACTAGGCCGTGTCTATAGCTAAGTGGTATATTTTCTAAGACACACAAAACTTTTGGTTAACCACCCCCCCAAATCAAAAACAAGTCATAAAAAGTGTATTTACTATCACAACTTATTTACTATAGCAGTAACTACATGAAAAAATCTTCAAAATTAATTTAGTACTAATTTTAGCATAGGCCTCTGTCTTAACAGAGAATACAAAAAAAAATAAACTAATATTGCTACTGGCAAGGAAATCAGGAAAAAAAGCTAGTAAATAAAGATCTGCATGATAGATTTTATATTAGTTATTCTATGTATATGTATTCTCTTCTGATCCCTGCAAATGAGTAAAAGTAGTATTTACTCTACCTCCTACCAAAAGCAAAACAAACAAAAAGAACCATGAAGCACAGACAAATCACAAATAGGATTTTAAAGCCTAACTTCAAAGGTTTTTTTTTTTATCAACGAGAATAAGAGGAATACAAATTTATTTTCCAAATTTATGTGATCCAGCGTTAATTATCTAAGAAAGTCAATAAACATGCATTTAGCTATCTGAAGAGGTTCTGACTAAACTAAACCATGTAGATAAAGAGGACTGGTGGACACTTGGGCAAGTACAAGACAATGGAGTGTAAAGCATCTAGGTAGGAGTTCCTCCAAAACATTTATCTGTAGCATGGGAGAAGGAAAGTGGGTTTGTTTTTATCTGTTCTGCAGTATATTTCCTGTTAATGTAAATTCAAAGTTCAGTGTTTTAAGCAATTTATTCTTCAGTATTAGATGAGCATCAACAAGAACCATCATTAAACCATTTATTTGGACCTTGAGTTCTGCTCCTAAGTTTATGTTGGAGATATGTAAATTAATAAAAAATATCACCATTAATTTCAAGAAAATCAAAGTTACCTTATTAATTAAGCAAATTCACTCAATGTCAGGAAGTTTTTCACAGGAAAAATAGAAAGGAGAGGTATCTTCATCTTTGCTTCTCTGATCTATCAGTGCACTTATCTATTTATCTATCTACCTACCTACCTACCTACCTACCTACCTACCTACCTACCTACCTACCTACCTAATCTATATCTTTATCTCTTTGTCATGTGCATGCACACCCACACATACAAACACACACACACACACACAAATTCAGTGCTCAACATTGTGCATTCTATGTTTCCTCATGCTAAATGCACATATAGATTAACGCAAGACAACCACAAAATGTCAACATACTCATTTAATATATCCCATTCTAAATTTTGAGAGCTACATTTCTTGCCTGTCTAAGAAGTAAACTGAGATGTCAATTGTCCACTTCTAAAAGCATCAATTAGGAAGCTAAAATTAAAAAATATGAATTTGAGGCTAGATTACATGGTGCCTTCCAAGACAGACCATCTATAAAATGAGATCTTACCAGAGAAAGAAAAGAAACGCAGGGAGGGGAGTAAATCAGAGCAATTGAGTGAAAGTTATTTAACACCATAACCCTCTTATTCAGTAACATAACTGAAAAAAAATTTGACAACATGAAACAAAAAGTCTACTTTTGAGAGATCATGTGGCATACTCCTAAAGAAAACTAAAATCCTCTAAAATTTCATTGCAAAGTCAGCTTCTCACAGTTTTATCTCTTAAGAATCATCTTCCCATTTGGATATCTCCCTAATATCAGGGTTCTTAATTAAGTACTCTGGCTCAAATAATAGTAAATGTCATTTCCTCTTAATACTCAGAGCACAACCAAGGCAACTTTTATACATAATACAAAATAAATCAACATGTAATGGCATGGTACTGTATAACCTGACAAAACTTAATTACTTTAAAGTTCAATTCATGAATGCTCCCATAATCAGTTCCTAGCCTGCCCCACAATTGTAGTCACACCCAAACACCAGCAAAATCAGGAAGTTCATTTTCTTTTTGGTTTAACCACATCTTTTAGGATTCGTATTCACATCTGCATCATTCACCAACTGATGAAGCTTGAGACTGTCCACCTCCTTTCAGGAGAGTCTTCCTAATGATGGCACACCTTGTATCTCCTGCATAGCAGAGAATATTTTATTTTAACAAAACACAACAATCTAGCCGATGTGGTTCTTTTATAACTTAGATGGCACTCATATCAAGGAATATGTGTGTGTGTGTTTGTGTGTGTGTGTATTTCATGAGATATTTAATAAATAAATTAGAAGAAATTTAAATACATAAAATGAAATTTACATCTCATTGAAATCTGACCTTCATGTCTTCACCTTTAAAACTAGAAAGTAAGGGTAAATATAGTCTCTTATTGTCAGTATATTTATGAAATGCCTGTGCCTTCAAAATAGACATCATTAAGAACAGTCACAGCAATTTGAGTAAAAGATATGGCTACAAAAATTGTTTATCCTGTTTACTTGCTACAAGTAGTCTAAGCACTTTTTACATTATTGTTATCTCAGAATCCTAATCTTCAATGCAGTCCTAGGAAAAGGTGGGACGTGTAAGACAAGATTGGCCATGACATGTGCCTCCAAGACAGAGATCTGTACCCTCATAAAAGAAAAGGAAGTATGCTCTACCTTTCCTTATGTCATGTGATGATACAGCTGAAAAAGTTGCATCTCTGAATTTGAGATCAAACCTTTATGAGACTCTGAACAGTTTGACACTTCAATCTTGGTTTTCTCTAGCTGTAAAGCTATGAGAAATAAATTTCTGTTTTTTATAAACACCTAGACTAAGGTATGATCTTCTAGAGCCCTGAAAGGTCTTAAGCATGTGTCATTTGTTTCCTTGAAAATGCTTGCACATTGCAGGAAGCTACTGATGCTAAGAGGTTTTTTGAACCAAGATATAGTAAAAGCATACATTCACTCCCATAAAAATGTTCACTGTGTCTCTACTATAGGTCTGTTAGATATATATAATTTATTTGCTTGAAATACTGAGACATTATTAGATAATTCCTTTATAAAATTAGTTATAAGTTCTTTTAGAAGTAAATAAATATTACTTTTGTTCATAACAACTCAAAATAAGATTTTTCAAACATTCCTTAGACAATTGAATGCCAACATATAAAAAAGCACATATTTCATACAATGTGCAAAAATTAACTCACAATGGATTCTAGACCTAAATGTAATGATTATGTCTCTTCAAAACAAATTTAGAGCTACATCTTGGTAAAGTGGAATTAGAAATGGTTTCATAGATATAAATTGCATATATTAAATAGTATATATATGTGATGAAAAATTGATAAATTAGACCACACTAAATAAAAATACTTTAAAATACACCATCAAGAATATAAGAGTAAAATAAGTAGAATGAAAGAAAATATTTGTAAATAATAAGCTTTATTTGTGTCTAGAATATATAACTCTTACAATTAAAAACTATAAGTACAAATTACTCTATTCAAAGTGTTCAAGAATGTAAGTGGAGGAGGCTGAAGAGATGGCTCAGAGGATAAGAGCACTGGCTGCTCTTCCAGAGGTCCTGAGTTCAATTCCCAGCAACCACATGGTGGCTCACAACCATCTGTAATGAGATCTGCCACCCTCTTTGGAGGCAGAATGTTGTATACATAATAAATAAATAAATCTTTTTTAAAAAAGAATGTAAGTGGATATTTCACAAGAGGTGAACAAGAACATGGAAAGGCGCTCACCATCACTAGTAATTAGGAAAACACAACCAAAAACCACAGAAACATACAAGCTCATATCCACTAGAAGGACTAGAATTAAAAAAAAAAAGACAGTGACAAATATCATCAAAGATGTAGAGGAAACAGGATCCTCAGATGGTGTCATTCATTTTAGGCAACCACATTCAAACAACAAAAAGTTGCAGAAGTAGCTCAGTGGTAGAGCACCTGCCTATTATATTAGGCCCTGGGATCCACCCTCAGAACCAGTTATAATGAATGACAGCCCTCACAGATATCATGAGGCAGCTTTGTAGAATATAAGTCAATTTCTGGTCACAACTTGTTTTCCAGCTATTTACTGATCTGTTGTCATATACAAATGTGCCCAGCTGTTGTAGTTTGGAACTTAGTGTTTTCCAAAGGTCCAAGTAGTAAAGACTTTGTCTTCAGAAAGGTATAGTTGGAAGAAAGTGGAACCTTTAAGAGAGGTTCCCTAACCCACGGTCGTTGTATCACTGGGTCATACCAAAAAAAAGATAATAGTAGGATTCCAACCCCTTCCTATTTTCTTGTACATGTGTTGACACTGAAGTGAGTGTTTTTGTTTTACCCTGTTGTTCTGCCCAAATTTGTTCCCTCACTACAGGCCTAAAAGCAACGAGACTGATCACTCATGGTCTGAAAGCTCCACAACGCTGAGAATAAATCCTTTCTTTATAAGCTGATTGTCTTGACATTTGTTATAGTGGAGAAAGCTAACACAAAAATTTATTCTCAGATTTTAAGAACAACGAGCTCTTTAGTCCAAATTCATTGTTAATTTAGTCCAATGAATAGGATTTCATGACATTAATATTAATGATATGAAGAAAGGGGAATGGGGAAGAACAGAGAAAGAGAAAAATCAATTTATTCCTTCACTGAAACATTGGAATATACTGTTTGAAAACAAGATTCTTATAAAAGTAAGTTTACAGGACTTGGGACACTTTGCAAAGTGAGCCCCATATCAAACTGCAGATAGACCACCTAAAAGAACAAAAAATGTTGCCAGGCTTGGTAGCACATATTCATAATTTCAGCATCCAGGAAGCTGAGGAGAGAGGATTTTAAGTTCAAGGACAATTTGGACTACAATTAAATTCATGTCTTTAAAAAAAAGCAAAATAAAAGAAAATTCAGGAATAGCTATGCATCTTAGTTAGGGTTTCTATTGGTGTGAAGAGACTCCATGACCACAGCAATTCTTAAAATGAAAAATATTTAATAGAGGTGGATCACTTACAGTTCCGAGATTCAACCCATTATCACCATGGTGAGACATGGCTATCCTCCACCAAAGTCACACTATTAATAATGCTATCCATTTGGGGGCTATTTTCTTTCAAACCTCAACCCCATAAAAAGCCCAAAACTGTCTAGTATAATTTTTAAGCTGTTTTTGATGATCATAAGTCTAACAACTGAAAAATAACATTTGTAGCAACGTACATCTGAGATTTAACTTGTTGCTTTTAAATTATTGATAATATGAACCCTGCCTTTGTGACTCTGTTGTATATAAAATGTGATGGCCAACAGATGGGGTGAGGACACAAATGTCCAAGTGAATTATCTACTATGTATTCATAGTTATAAGTACATTTAAATACTTAGTGTTTGCCTGAAACTAAGAAGAGTACAAATCATAATTTAACCTGTGATGTGCTATGTTAAAAGTAGCACTTCACTATGCATTATGTAAATATGAACATTTTGCCATAATGTTATATAACAATTAAGAAATAAAATACTGTATTATTACCTGAAAATTGTTTTTCTGTAACTGAACCTGTTTCATTATATTTATTAAAAGTAACAACTTCTATTGTTTCCCATAATATGTTCATAAATCTAAAGTAGAGACAAATAAAAAATAATTCATAACAAAATACACAATTGCACTTAAAAGCATTTCTACCATTTAGCAGTGTTAAGGAGTATAAGAGAAGAAGCACAAAGATTTGTCTTACATTAAAATATTAACACTAAAATGAAAATTACAGTAAGACTGATATTAATATTTAGAGAGATAAATACTGCCTCTGTCTCTTTAAATAAGAAGAATGAAAAAGAAAAGCCAAAAGTTTCAGAGTTAACTGAATGACTGTAAACACCCTTGCATGGGTTTCCAAAGGTCAGTAAGCACATGAGGGAATGGATATACTGATAGGCACATACCCAGAAGACACACAATGAACCATGAGCCTGATGTAGCTACTTTATTTGAACAGAGTGCACATTGCACTTTTTAATTTAGAATTATGCTAAGGTAAAATAGTCAGACCCTTTCCTTTATGCCTCAGCATCAAGTCCTATGGCATTATGCAGTTAGTCTATCCCTCTCTCCCTAATTTGAAAAAAAAAATTTTTTTGATTCAATCACTACTCACTCACCCACCAAACACAGAATTTGTATTTAAATGGTGATGTCTCCCAAAACATTATATCTGCCCTCATCACCACCTAAAAGAAACCTATTCCCAATCCTGTATATATGTGGCCATGTGTATATACCAGCCTTAGAAAATTCTGATCCTAGCTCTAAATCAAAGAAATTGCTACCTCTAATTTAAGACCTTATTGGTTAGATACTTGTAAGATTTGCTATTTAATAGGTTATCATTTTTAAAATATCATGTTATAAACTTTGTACCATTTCAAACATTAAAACATCTAGGACAAAGATATTGATCCCCTAATATATAATTCAAATTGTATAACCAAAAGAGTACAAAATAAACATTTATTCCCAAAAGTATTCCTGTAGCAAACTGTTCCTTAATGTATATCTCCACTAACAATAGCTAACACTGTTGGAAACAGAATAACACCTTAAATTACTGCAGAAAAAGATGCCTATAATGCTTAATATTGTCAGGTTGGTGGACCTTTAAATCACCTAAAATACACATCTCTAAATGTGCTTGGAAGGCAGTTCCCATAGAGGTTTAATTGAGGAAGGAAGATCCACCATGAACATGAGAATTACTTTTCTAGGGACTAGAGTCCCAGGTTAAGTAGAAATAAGAGAATGAGGAGCAGTAGTATTCATCTACCTCTGCTTCCTGGTTGCCAATATAATGTGATCCATAGATTCATGCTCCCACTATGATGACTATACCTTTAAATTATGAGTCACAATAAACATTTTCTCCCTTAAGTTTCTTCTTATCAAATATTTGGTCACACTAAGGAGAAAACACTACAATACAAATATGGTGCAAGTTGGTGAAAGAGTTCTTGTGTACAAATAATCCGTTGACATTTTTATTCCTTCCCAGGTGAATGTTTCAGTAGAACATCATTTTACAAAATAGCAGGTGGCTATCAGAGGAGAAAGTAAGTACACAGTTGTTCATTCCACAATGTGAAGACTCTCTTCTTATTTAGAAAGTGATAAGGTCTAGAGATATGGCCCCAAACTATGTCACAATGTGCGCAACTACCTTTCAGCTTCGAGACTATGAAGGACATGAACTCAGCCACTAGCTACAGGTCCCACTTTACAAGGTCAACATATTATCTATGACTTTAATGGTAATATAGCCTCAATGTATGCTTCAAAATTATGGAGAATGCCATGGAGGTCATGAGAATCACAGGAAAGAGTTCTTTTGTGAAAATAGATTTAAGGACAAAATATCTACTCCATGACTCCAACCCTTGAAACAGCTTCTGAACCAGACAATCGTTACAAGGATATATAAGCAAACCATCTTGTAATCAATGGACAGTATCTCCCCATGATGTGAGAACATATTTGTTTCCTAACCAGTATAACAGGCACAATGTTCTTATGCTCAAACAGGCACCTTTGTTAGAAGCCTCATAAAAGTCTAGTGTTTTCTAAACTTATATCCTAGCCACTACAGAGATACACCTTGTACAGATGTCTATTGGGTCACTGGACATTGCTTCTGAGGAACATATGGGACACAATGAGATGTTGAGGATGTGAAGCCCAGCCTGCCTGTTATTCTGGAGCAGTAAAGCCCTTTGTGTATGTTCCAGTAGTCCCCTGTCTTACAGTAGCATCTTTGTAACCTGTGAAAAGCTTGAAAATTCCATACACTGAACAATTTATGCCTGTTAGCTTCAATTTATTCAATTAGAATGTTCCGGTTTACACAGTAAAACCCAAAACTTTACCATTAAATCCTACCAGTCTACAAACAGAGACACAGATGGGTCTCAAAAACATGAAGTGACACCACTCTCTGAAGAAGTTACTCTTAGCTGAAGATCTTGCAGAATAATTAACTTCTAGAACTTTTGTCATTGGTCATTGTAGCAACTGAGAATGTTTCAAATGGAACCAAAATTGTCTTTTCCTATTTTAAAACCTATATAAAATCATTTACTTTTTTTTTCTTTTTCTCCTCCCCTCCTCCCACTTCCCTTCCCTCCCTCCACTTCCCCTCTCCCTCCCTCTCCAGTCCAAGGAGCAGTCAGTGACCTTTGCATCTTGCCTAACACCTTTGTGATTACTTGTAAAACTTTTAGAATGTATTCTTAACAATCCTGAAGCACATTTAATAAAAACTCAGAGACAGATATTGCGGTTCAACCTGAAGACCAAAAAAAGGAAAGCAGTGAACCACTGTCTTACCTTGACCTCAGTCTCAAAATGGTGATCCTGCCTCCAGGAAAGCTCAAATTGAGATTGAGACTGAGAACTGTCTCCTCCCATTTTATAATCTTCTCTAGTTCTTGGATTAAGGATGTAAACCACTACCACCTGGTTTCAATGGCAAGCTAAGGAGGCTAATGAGATTAAAAGCATGTGGTATTGCTGCCTGGTCTGTAAAGATGACAAGCATGGCTGTTTTACTTTTCTGATCTTCCGGCAAGCTTTATTTATTAAAATGCAAATGAAACGCCACTACCTAGTCGACTAGTTTCCACTAGCCCTAAAGCTAAAAATGTCATAACATTGAAAACCGCTATCTCCCACTGATCCAGTATTTACTAAATGTGCTAACTTATTGTTTTCTTAAGTTGTGACTACAAAGTTAACGTAATCTTTTTCCACAGATGAACAAATTATTCGGGGTCACCAGAATCCGTGTTCTCACTTATATTTAGGTAAGAAGACATCATTTCGATCAAGGGCAATGTTTTACTTTAACAAAAGCATTATGCTGACTGAAAGAAACAAACTGAAATGTGAGAGTTTTTTGATTTAGTGATAGAATATTCAACTACAGCTTAAATTAGATGGAGAAATTAGAATGCTTATGAAAGAGAAAGGAGAATTTATTCCCTTGAGTGATCAGTAATGGTCTAAATCCTGATTTGATTATTGGTTATCATTATAACACATAACTGTCAAAATTCATCAAGCTATGAATAATGTGTATTTAGATTAAATTAAATCATATCCCAAAAAGTAATCATTAAAATTTTCTAGGTTTATAAAGGTTGAATTTGTAATAGTTCATATTAGCTTCAGGTCAAAATGACTCACAAAACCACAAGGACAAATATTGATGACTTTTACATAGATAACGCCTAACAGGCTTTGTAAAGAGGCAGCTGCAGTGTAGGAATTTAAGGGTATTTATTCCAGAGTTAGGTCACTTTGGTGCTTACTTGAATTTTTTCACTTACCGTTTTGGAGGCTCCTAAACTCTTTATTGTTAGACTTCACAATTTTTATTGTATTTTTTGTTCTTTATACAACAAAATATGGTATTAAGCCTCTACCTCCTGCTTCTAACTCCTATATTCCCTTCAAGATGCTCCCCTCACCTTCATTTCTTTTTTCCTCTCTTTCTGATAGCCCACTAAGTCTAGTTAGTGCTGCCCAAATGCCCAAGGGTAGAGGGCCATCCATTGGAGCATGAGAAACCTATCAATGGCTACACTAAAACATAAATGAATGATAGTCCGTCCTCAAACAGCTGTCAACTGACAATTTCTTCTCAGCAAATCAGCAAGTCTGATTTGCTATAGCAAATGAAGATAAGTCTCCACACCACATTAAATTGGTTACTGTGCCCTTAAACAGTTTATAACATTCATCATTTATTTTATTCAAAGCATCTCCTATACTATCACAGTGTATTCATCTATCAAAATATTCCATAGTATCACCTAAAATTAATATTTTTTTATATTTTTATTTAATTAACTTTTTAGTCTTCTATTTAATATCAATTGTCATATATGTAGAATGCAAGGAATTTTACTTCATTCAGTTGCCATGTAAATAGGAAAATATCTTTTTCTATTATTATTATTATTATTATTATTATTATTAGGAAAATATTTTTAAGTTAATTAAAAATATCTAAAGGCCTAAGAAATGAGCCATAGTGATCAAAATAGGAAAAACTTGGGCATATTTCATTTCTGCTTTCAATTAACCTTGAGAGAAAACTGTAATACAGAATGATAATGACTGCTGAATGTTTAATTAGCAAACTTAGCAAGGTCTCCCAGTAAACACAGCCTTTCTTTGCTTAAAACTTATAACGCTTGATGTTCAAGAGGAACACAATGAAAGAAGACAAGGTTCAGACTGTTTTTATTTTAATCCCACAATTAGAGAATATTATTTTTGTTTTGGTTTTAAATCCTATTATTTTAAAAGTACATTGCAATACTGTATTACATACAGAAAGTAGGAAGAACAGAGATGGTGAATCCTTCCAAGCTACACTTTATCTAAGAGTCAGTTTTGCAGAAAAGGCTATGGCTCACTTCAGTGATCCACTATAATTGCTCAGACAACAAAATGCTACAGAAGGGAAAAGACATTTTAATTACAAGCATCTTCATTTACATCTGGGAAGCAAGAATATACTACGTATATAAATCCAGCAAGGTTTGGGCTTCTTTCTCCTTTCCTGACAGACTGGAACAATCATCTGAAAACCTGGCTTTTACTTGTACTGCTTGGCTCCTCAAATTGAACAATGTCTGTACAAAAGTGCCTTCTATTGACAGAGAACTGTATACAACCATAAAAAAAACACTGGCTTGTCTTCATTATAAAGCATTTTCCATCCCTATAATTTTCAGAGTAAAATCAATAAAAATTAACTCATTATCTACAGAAAGGTTCCCAGTAATTTAAATTTAGACTTAAAACCTGTCAAAGTCAGGCAGATAAATGGAACCAACTTGAAGACTATGACATAAATCTGCACACCTATGAACACCTGATTTTTGACAACTAAGATAAAGTTATACAATGGAAAAAAAAGAATCATCTTCAACAAAGTGTGCTGGCATAACTGGATGTTGGCATGTAGAAGAATGCAAATAGATCCATATCTAACACCTCACACAAAACTTAAGTTCAAGTAGATCAAAGACCTCCACATAAATTCAGTTACATTGAACCTGACAGACGAGAAAGTGGTAGCCTTGAATACATTTGCACAAGTGACTACTTCCTGAATATAATACCGGTAGCACAGGCATTGAGACTGAGAATTAATAAATGGGACCTCCTGAGACTGAAAAATTTCTCTAAGGCAAGGGGCACTGTCAATATGACAAAACAACAGCCTAGAGAATGGGAAAATATCTTCACCAACCCCACATCTGACAGAGGGCTGATCTCCAAAATAAAGAGCTCAGGATAATTATATGTTTTTCCTTGGGTTCACCTTCTTATTTAGTTTCTTTAGGTTCACCACTTGTAGTCTCCGTGACCCTTATTTATGGCTAGAAACCAATTATGAGTGAGTACATCCCATGTTCATCTTTTTGGGTCTGGGATACC
>NC_022019.1:35737557-35762871 GCF_000317375.1 Microtus ochrogaster
GGGGTTTTGACCCTACTTCATGTTCTGGCTCTGTGGGAGCCTAGCCAGTTTGGTTGTTCACCTTCCTAGACATGGACAGAGGGGGGCGGACCTTGGACTTTCCACAGGGCAGGGAACCCTGACTGCTCTATAGACTGGAGAGGGAGGAGGAGAGGAGCTTGGGGGAGGGGGAGAAGGGTGGGAGGAGGGGGAGGGAAATGGGAGGCTGGGAGGAGGTGGATTCTTTTTTTTTTCCTTTTCTCAATAAAAAAAAAGAACTCAGGAAATTAGACATCAAAATACCAAATAATCCAATTAAAAGTGGTATACAGATCTAAACAGAGGATTCTCAACAGAAGAATCTCAAATGGCTCAAATACACTTAAAGAATTGCTCAACATCCTTAGTCATCAGGAAAATGCAAATCAAAATGACTCTGAGATACCATCTTACACCTGTCAGTATGGCTAAGATCAAAAACACTGATGGCAGCTTATGTAGGAAAGGGTGTGGAGTAAGGGAAACACTACTCCACTGCTGGTGGGAGCATAAACTTGTACAGCCACTTTAGAAATCAATATGGTGGTTTCCCAGAAAGTTGGGAATTAATCTACCCCAAGACCCAACTATACCCAAAGGATTCTCAATCATACCATATGTTCAAAGCAGTATTATTCATAATAGCCAGAACCTGGAAACAACCTAGATGCCCCTCAACTGAAGACTAGCTAAGGAAAATGTGGTTCATTTACACAATGGAGTCTTGCTCACCTGCAAAAACAATGATCTTATGAACTTTACAGGCAAATAAATAGAACTAAAAAAAAAATCATTCTGAGTGAAGTAACCGAAACCCGGAAAAACAAACATGGTATCTACTCACCCATAAGTAGGTAATATGAGCAAAGTATAGGAAAGCCAACCTACAATCCACAGCCCAAGAGAGACTAGATAACAAAGAGGGTGCCAAAGAGGAGGTATGGATGTCCCAGGGAAAGGAAAATAGAGGAGATCTCTTAGGTGAGGGGGTAGAGGGGTGGGAACTTGAGGGAGTCAGTTAGGCAGGCTGGGTGCAGGTTGGGGACAGGAAGGAAGGGGAGAGTAATGAAAGAGAAGTCTTGATGGGGACCCATTTTGAGGTTTAGGAGAAACCCCCAGGAATCCACAAGAATGACCCCAGGTGAAACTCCCAGCAAGAGTAGAGAGGGTGCCTGAACAGACCATCTACTATAATCAGACTACCCCAATTGTCATCGGAGAGGTTTTATCCAGTAGCTGATGGAAGCAGATGCAGAGATCCACATCCAAGCACTGCAGCAAGCTCTGGGAGTCCTCCTGAAGAAAGGGAGGATGTTCTCTGGACCAGCACTTAAGCAGCCTACGTGGAACCAACCTAGGCCCTCTGCATGGTTGTGACAGTTGTGTAACTTAGTCTGTTTGTAAGGCCCCTAGCAGTGGGATCAGGACCTGTCCCTGATAATTAGTTGGCTTTTGGGAACCTGTTCCTCATTCTGGAATACCTCACCCAGCCTTGATGCAGGCAGTGGAGCTTGGTCCTGCCTCAACCTGATCTGTCATGCCCATGGGAGGCCTACCCTTTTCTGAATAGAGATGAAGAAGGAGTAGATAGAGGAGATGGATTAGAGGTGGGAGGAGAGGGGGATAGGAGGCAGGGGAAACTATGGTCAGTATATAAAATAAATGAAATAAATATTAATAATAAAATAAAAAGAAACCTGTCAAAGTTTCTGACTTGTTACTAAGTTTCTTGAATCCTCAACAGGACAGTCTGGACAGCTTTTCAGGTTTCAAAGCAAAATCAATGTATTACTGACAAACTGCTGAAGGCTTAAAACCTACAGACAGAAAATTCTAGACTCCTTTGACTTTCTTTACAAATTTACTGTTTCATTCAGACTGACTCCACTTCCTCTCCAGAACCTTCCTTTGGGACCCACAGCATCTCTTAGAATATTATTTGCTTTCTTTATGCCCTTTCTTCAGTCTTGCCTGTCTCAAAGCTGTTTTCCACACTGTGGCAAGGGCTGCCACAATGACACATGACCTGTTCTTCTTTACCTTCTGACTGCACCACTTCCCACTCCCTATGCACAACCCTACTCTCACTGAATTCTTAGTAGACTACTCTTATGTGCTCAAAGCTTAAACCATGCTGATTTTTTCATGCCAATCCATCTTGAGCCTTTCTCTAGTGACTAACTCCTAACCAGTCATTATAATTCATTTTTGTTCACTATAACAAGCCTTCTATATTGTCATTGTTGATCCTTAGCTTTTCTTTCTCTGCCTACAGCTCTGAACTAGTATTGAGCCAGCTTGTGTCTACTCTAAAATTCTTCATGCTAGAACTCTTCATCTTGCTTCTTCTGCAGCAACACCTGAAGCAAAGGAGAACTTTTTAAGTTTATTAAGTTTAGAAAACAGTGTGCTGGATACCTGCCTCTAATGCCAGTACTCTGTTGAGGCAAGAGAATGGTGAGTCTATGTTAGTCTGGAATATACAGCAAAAGAGAAGGGGGGGGGGGGAGGATGGACAGTGTATGCTTAACAAAGAACCTGTGGTCCTGAACAACTTCATAAATTTCGGAGTTGGAAGTATACCTGAGAATTCTCCTTTTTAAACTAATAACTGAGATGTTTAAACCCAAAGAGGAAGGTGGGGCAGTGCATTCATCCCATCCTTCAAAATGCTTAGCCGTTCCCCCAGGGAAAGGCATCTTGACAGAATGGATCAAGTGATAACACCATCTTAACAGCAAACTCACAGCTCTAGGAAACATTTAAGTAGCTCTTTGTCGTTTCTTTTTCCAGGTCTGAGGGGTATTGTCTGTGTTTGTGCCTACGGTTATGAACCAGCTTTGCAGTCACTAGTATTCCCAGTGAGAAGCCGACACAATAGGAAGAAGAGCAAGCGGTTCATGAGCTTGAAGGTGGCCCCACATCTGATAAAACGCAGCTTAGATATAGTCAGCATGGACACAGGGAAGGGGACAGGGGAGACGGGAGTAGACTAAATGTAACGGTTTCAGAAATCAAAACTATGCAAGGTGGTACTGCTTTTAAAATATTCTTAATCAAATCCATTCAGACTGCACCCAGACTGGAACACAGAAAACTTCAGCAATGTATGCAAGTCTCCTGAAAGTAAATGAGGAAACAGAGCCTAGAATTGTAGTCTGAAACAGGCTCCCAATCTCTGGCTTACACAAAAAAGAGGAGACAGCCCAGCTCCCTTCTGCAGCATATTCTCTTTAAAACAGCCTAGGAGAGGAACCGGCAGAGGTGGCCACCTGTGGGTTGGGACCAAAGTTCAGTTCTTGCGCTGTCATCAGCAGGTGGAGCTCCCTTACCCTCGGGTCCACAGGGCAACCATGCTTCCAGCGCCAGGAAGGAATTGGGCAGAGCAGCTGCCACAGGCCTTGTCCTTGTTCATTAGTTGCTCTAGTCCCAGGATCCTGGCTACTGAAGTTCCCATAGCAACCACAGCACCCGCAAAGGGGCCACGGAGACACTCTAGGGGTCAGAGGTCATCTCCGTGGCAACAGAAACTTCCTGCGCGAAGGCGGCTACAGCGGCAGCTTCAGCCCCATTGCGTTGCTTAGCAGAGCCCCTGAGGCTCTAACCTGCGAGTCTCAGTCCAGCAACCCTGCCAGAAGGAAGCCTGCCCCTCGCAGCAGTCAGATCTCCAACGGGTTTCCACGTTGTGAACAGCTGCAGAGTTTAAGGCTTTGAACAGAACAAATAACGTTAACAGTTCTCTAGAGACCAGGGGCCTCCACCCAAAGCCATAGCTTCTACCAAGCTTTGTAGTCGCTGCCTGATACACACTCCAAGCCTCTCATTCATTCCAAGAGCACTGTGTCCCAGCATCCTTCACCTTACTAAAGTGGCTCCTGGATAAAAGCAGACTAGTTTGATAGTTGGTAGTGGATGGAGCAAAAAAGTTGGAAAATCACCATTTTTTTTTTCAGCTGCAAAAGAAATACTAGAAATAAGAAGGCTGCTTTAGAGACAGCTGCCAACTCAACAATGACAACAAATAAATAGATAAGTAGATAAATAATTAGATAATGAACAAGTAGATAGGTGGATAACTAGATGATAAATAAATGCCACAAAGAAGGGTCCTAGGTTTTGCCTTAGAGAAAGGAGCTCCAAAGAGAAAAAGAAGAACAAAACACTCAACTTTTGAGGAAAAAGAAAGAAGAAAGGATCAGAAAATAAAATGAAGCAGACCTTGCCACATAGGGTACTGGAAGGGCTTCAAACTTCATTTGTGAATTTTAGGGACAAGTTTGACAGAGCACATGCAATAATCCCATGACTTGGGTTTTTAGAGAAGGGTCAAGTATGAGGAATAGCCTGCATTGCCTCAGGTGTTTTGGATTCAGGACACTTCTGTAAAATCACTCAGGTATCCAAAGAGCCAGACATTGATGTCATTGCTAGCATTTTTGTTTACCTACTTATATTTGTGCTTTTAGTTCAGTTTAGTTTTGTTCTCGTCATTCAGAAAAGAACACTGAATAAACTTGACCAGCTATCATACTGACAGTGACAGAGTTCCATGGTTCAGCTTTTAGAACGATCACCTTTTCACTATTCATCTTACTTAGTATTTCCAAGTATGCTGCATATTATAAGCAGAATCTTTGTCAGGAAATGGGAAGTGCAGTAATATCCAAAACCACTGTCAGTGCTTTCTATAAAACAGGTTCTCTGTAAGCCTGTTCCTTGTTCTTCTTTTTGCCCTCCATGTTCAAAAATCCTAGAAGTTCCTCTTTTTAACTTCCCTAACCACCCTTGACCAAAGTAAAAGCATTGTTTTGTAGCAATTGGAGAAACACACAGCGAGAACATAAGGATGAATGACTCTTCCAAAATAGAATAGCAAAACTCTGGAACTGCATCTCAGGAAATTTAAGAAATTGAGGCATCTTACTCAGAAAATGACCAAAAAGTCAATGCCCAGGCTCAACTCAGATCTGGATCTACACATAAACCAAAGTTAAGGAACAATGTATCTATCCCTGACCCACATTGACTTGAGGGTAGGGCTAAGTTGGACTCAAATTTTTTATTTGTTATTTAACTCTAGGTACAATGCAGTGACTATTTTAAACTACTCAGAGGCAGAATGTTTTTGCCCCATTCTTTAAGAAACACAACAGTTCCCTGTAAAGCATAAGAAACTATCTGGGAAAAAAATGCTTCCATTTTGATACATATACATAACATTTATAGAAAACTTATGAGTCAGGGTGAGTGAGGCATGATGCCAAAATTAGCAAAGGAGCAAAAACATTGGTTGTTGTCCTTGTTACCATTTGTATAAAACCACAGAAGTTTCCAATGTGTGTCTTGTTAAATTATGGATATTTTGGAAAGTGAAGCACAGTATACAGTTAGCTTTAATACATTCAAAGAGTGATGCATCATTTGAACAACATCATCTTCATTATTGAAGGTAAGCGCACATTATTAGGTGTTGATAACAAGTTTTATACTTGTTAACTTGGATGTTAACATCTAGAAAAGAAAAGGAAATCCATTCTTTTTGTAATTCAGTTCTTAGAAATTCTTTAGAATTTGCTAAAAATGTCACCTTTGGTTCATAAAATGCCACTTCTCATTATGGCTCACTTTACCACCTCAGCAACTAAAACTTTCTGGAACTCAGTTTAAGAAGGTTACAAGAACTTTCCACCTGTTTCTTGTTCTATCTATGCTATCTGAATTTGATGTCTTCATTTGCTGCACACTTGGTGTTTAGAAATGCAGGTCTTGCCAGTTTGTGGCTCACCCAGCTCTACAGAACTCTTAAATAAGACTTCAGGGTGAGAATGATGGAAAGAGGGTGCTTATTCTTTCTTCCTTCCCTATCTCCCTACTTTCTCACTTCAAAAAGCTCTGACAGAACACCGAAGCCACAAGTCTGTGCAATGTTCCCAGAACATTATATAGAACCATGTCTAGGTAATTTGCTTCCTATATATCCTCCTACCACAAACATGTGTATTCAAGAATATTCTCACACATTGTAAAGTATTTCAAAATCTGAGTTTTTGAAAGTGTTAGCATGGTGAAGAGGCTTTGGGGTCTTTTATGTAGTGTATTGAGTACAGTGTGTGAAAGAGTCCCTGGCTTCCTTTGCTTGTTTTATAGATCTGAAGAGGCAGCATGACACAACCTTATGCTTATCACTCATATTATTACCTTATAATTCTTTGCTTCAAGAGCAGTGACCTAGATTATTTTCTAAGCCAGCCTGTTACTGGTCATTCTAAACAATTTCACTGGTTAAAAAAATAATAATACCGAACCTTCTCCAGAAAAAAATAAGCACCTTGTACTTAGTATTCTTCCTATTTAATTATTTGCCTAAAATACAGTCACCTTTCATGACTCATACAGCAAAAGCTACAGCAGGTAACATTTCTTCTAAATGCACAGCTATTGCTCAGCTAGGAAATAGCAGAAAGTAGGACATTTGAGCACGTGTGTGCACCCAAATGTGTTCTCTGATAATCACTGTACTTTGAAGCACTAGATACTTTTGCCAAATTAGTAGATTTTACTTTACATTCAAACATTGTAAACTATTGTGATTTAGTTTTTAAAAGAATGTGTAACACAAATACATGCTGCACTTCTCATTAGAGATCACGTAACACAACTACAGGACAAAGTAGTAAATTCTTCCCTTTATTATTTGCTTATTTTTACACTAACCTGCTCCAAAACCTTTAGCCCAACTCCCCATACATGTTGATGATTTCAAGAACTAAAAATAATCAGTAAATTATTTTATAACTTGCAAAAATAGAGAAGAAAAACCAACTTAAAATATGTCTCTGAAATAATAAAGAATGCTTTGCACCAATTCCCTAGTGCTTGGCAGAATTCTGTCAAGATTTTTCATTTGAAACCAGTTAATTGTCCTCCTTTTAGATTTAAGATAATGTAATAGGTAGTAGTCAATCTGTTCTTTTTGCTTTTAACAGTTAAGTGGAGTTTAGTCCTTGTTTTATTTTTATTACCCAATTAATTTCTTAGTTGTATTGCTATCTTGGGATCAAAAGGCTGCAAATGATTATAGGTTTTGTGTTAATATCAGGAAAATAGACCTCACCAAGTACAATATTCATAGGAAATGGCAGGCATGGGTTTGAGTACAGCTGAAATGATCAAAGCCTTTTAAATAACAGTTGCATAGTTTGATACATCAATGTTCTATTTTTTTAAATCTCCTAAATTCTCAGACTTCCAATATGAACTCAAATCTCTGGCATCTAAGACTTAACTGTCCTATTAGACTATGTGATGATGTCGTCAGACGTACCATAAGTTAGCCCATCACTTCACACTCAAGTGAAATATAAGCTGCAAAATAAATTGCTCTGAAAATAAATAGTCATTTGTTTAGTGCCTTCCAAAACACTTTGGAGAGAGAAAACTACTCTAGAGAGATGAAAGTAGGTGGGGAGGGGAAGTACAATAAAAAGATATTGAGCTGAGTGGTGGGGGGATTGGCATTTCCAGTAAAAAATATTTACAATAAAAACATAAAGACCTCGAAACAAACTTTCTGTTTTTTCCTGCTGAATTATTTCCCACTCACCAAACAATATTTTGGAAGGATTGACTTCAAGGTACCTAGACAAATAGCCAAGTCTCAAAAAAAGAAGATTTTTTTTTTTAAACTGTGTTCCGTTCTCAGAGGAGAGCTAAATCTTTTCACAGAAAAACACAAGGTTTATACCCTTTGACCTGTCCCACTTTGGGAAGTCCTGCAGGCAGTATTTTCATGTTCAGGGCATGAACCAGTGCTGTAGATGTAGGTGGGTAATTGAACCAGGCATCTATAATGTTAGACTGAATGCCAAGAACCAGGAGTATACCCTGGGCCTGAATCAGCAACGCTCTGCTAAGTAAAGTGTCCAGTCTGCTGTCCCTTTAGACAAGTCTCAAGATGAGAACACCATACCAGAGTCACTAAACGTTGGCTAGTTAAGGACAGGAAACAGTGGAGGAGGCTGGTTAGACAGGGTGTGGATCTAGAACTTAGGGACCCTGGTTGTAGGGTAGAGGCAACAACTCCACTGCAGCAGGGAACCTTCCTGGAAGCCAACAGCTTCCACAGTCCTCTAAGCTTCCCAGCTAGAAGCAACTTCCCTTGGCCTGAGCATAGGAACATCTGCCCTTTTGGACACTCTTTAACAACAGTCATGCACCTTGCCTTTTGCTGCAGAAGTGGTGCCTGCAAAGCGTCCTAGACCTCCACACCCACTGCCTCCAACCCCGCCCACCCACGCTCCACTGTTCTCCCTGCAGCCACAGGACCGCAGCCCCCTCCGCTCTCGTCATCCAGGCGATGCTACATTTGCTAGGTTCAGAGGCTGGGAGCTAGCAGCCACTTGCTGCCCGTTCGTGGGAGGTCTGGATGCCAGGCCAGCGTGGCTGGCTCTGAACTCCAGGTGTCAGGGAGGCCGCGGAGAGCCATGATCTAGTGCGCCGCAGTGCCAGCCTTAATCGCCCCGCTGCGGCCGCAGGACAGATGATTTCCCCGCCCTCCAGCACGACTACAAACCAAAAAAAGAAAAAAGAAAAGAGCTCCAGGTCTCTTCCCACACAATGCCAGCCAGGGATGCCGCACACTCCTTGTGGACAGCAGGACTGATTTGAGAAAAGACTTCACCCAGTCTCCTTTGAGACAGCTGCCACCACCAGGCAGCCCTCCGAGCCTGGCTGCCTGAGGGTAACTCGCCCACAACTCCGTTAGTCCCAAATGCCTCATACCAGACACAGGGAAGTAAACCCCTGGGACCGACTCCCCAAATCACCTGCATTTGCATTTCTTATGTAATATACTGCAAGTTTCCCTGGTTGGAGCCCTTTGAAATCTAGGCGCATGATCTCCAGCAGGCATAAGTCAGGGACCCGCTGGTCATTCTGGGAACCACACACAGGGTTTCCACACGGGATTTTAAAAGGGAAGGGACTTAAATGGCATATACTAGAGGTATATGGGCTTGTCCTCTGGGTCCTGGTTCCCCCAGGCACAAGCCCTGCTCCAGTGTTGACTGTTCGCAGGCTGGATGTGTTAGAGGCAGACTAGGGAATGAGTTAATAACACCCAGAGCTGGACGGGGGAGGGAGGCGGGGGCTGACGGACGAGCCAGGTCATGAGGGAGGGGGCGCTTTTACTTTGCTAAAGGTGATGGGGTGGCGAATATTGTGCAAGCTAATCAGAAAGTCTCCGGAGGAGCAGAAGTAAGGCAAGCTCGCCGCTCTTTCTCCTGGCACAGCCATAAGCCATAAGCCCTACAATATTCCACCAGACACGGGAGACCAAATCCATTTAGTGGGGGGGATTCTAAAAAAGTTTCCTCCTCCCTCCTAGTGATGGATCGTGTCACAGCTAGGAGCTGTTGATCAGGGTTTTCGGGTCGAGAGGACGTAGATCCGGCGGTGGCTACTTGTTTATTCATGCAACACCTCTGTATGCAACACTGTCCGGGTTCCTTGCATGTTCCCTGGCCTGCATAGCAAAACTGCAGACCTAGCTCGGTGAGCAACAGACAGGGTATTACGAGGAAAAACAGAATATGATGCATGCTTTGCTTACCAGTTGGGTTCTTGTTTTTCTTAAGACTCTTGCCACAAAGACACTGCAGCATATGCGTTCCTTTGCTGAAAATGTTCCAAAGAAACCACATTGATTTGGGCGAAAAGCAACCCAGCAGCTTAGACACCCTGAGAAAAAAGAGGCCCTTGTGGTTGCATAATAATAACTTGAAATCAGTTCTCCTGAAGAGGGGCACCGGTTTTACCATAGGAAAAACGTTAATATTCCGGATCTTCTCCCAGTTTTTTCCCCTCACGTGGTATATCTCTTTGAGACTTCTCAGCGATTGTTTTTTCTCGGCCAGGGTGAATGATTTATCCCCTCTTGATTACCACTGGATCATGACCAAAGGGTTGGAGAGAAAAAAATCCTTTTTCACATGAAGACAAACCAAAAAAAGCAAAGAAATCCCAGCCGAGACCAGAACTAATCAGGAAGAATAGTGTTGCACAAAAGATCCCCAAAGAGAAAATCATAGCCTTTTACTCAATGGAACTGAGGATGGGCGGATCTGCAGAAGGCAAGCCGGATTCATCTTAGCGAGAGAAGTCTGCCATTGTGTAGCCCCTAGGAGAGAAGGAAAAAAAGGAGGGGGGGGGGGTGGAAATAAAAAAGGAAGAAAGAAAAGAAAGAAAGAAATAAAAACAAAACACCACCACACACACTCATACACCGATACCACCTCCTAAATGGATCTGGCAGCCAAAGACTGAGCCTTCTCTCTCCCGCGGCCAATTTTTTTTTCTTTCTTTCTTTTTTTTTTTTTTTTTAAGTAAGCAGTCACCAGAGCTCCGTGGGGTTGGACTGAAACTGCAGTTCTTAATCACGAAGAGAAGATGTAATATAGATGCCCCCTCCCCTTGTCAGTCTCGTAGTAGGTAGAAAGCGCCACAAATTTCCTTCCTCCTTCCTTACACTCTTCCTTCCAGTCTCCAGGCACCGTGAGCATGAGGAAAATCTCTCCTCCGTATTTCTCGCCCAGCCTTGGCTGTGAGTTACAGGCATTGGAGGGAGGAGGAGTTGAAGTTTGCATTGAAAAGACTGGCTTTCCATGACGTAGCCACGTGCTTTCAGACCCGTCACCAGTGAGGTGCCTCAACCAGCCTTGGGAGGGACTGTGACTGCAGTGTGTGCCACCCCTCCAGAGCGCTCCCCTCCGCCAACTCCAGACACGCTAGGTCCAACCCCAGAGACCCTCTTCCTCCTCACGCAGCTCATAGGCCTGCTGCTGGCTCTTAGAGTCAGGCTCACATACTGCTGTTAAAAATGAATTTTAAAAATATAATTAACAATTATAATGAGCAAACCTTAGAAAATACACGGGGGAGGAGTTTAATGGAATTGCAAAGAGCCAAAACTAACTCCACTTTTCATCCTCAAAAGCAGCATTAAGGCACCTTAGATATTAAGGAAAATTCAAGTCCCTTTCTTTCTTGGGAAGTAATTTCCACTTACCGTGTTCATGAAAAAAATATAAACCAGGTGGATGGAAAACACATCTCTAGAAACAGCCTATTATAAAAGGACAAACACCAGCCTGGCAGTGGTGGCACATGCCTTTCATCCCAGCCAGCACTCAGGAGACTGAGGCAGGAGGATGTCTGAGAATTAGAGGCTAGCCTGAATTTCAGGACAGCCAGAACTATACAAAGAAACCCTGCCAAAAACCAAAAACAAACAAAACACCAACACAAAAGGACAAACACCAAAATCTAGATGGAAAAGCATATATATATATATTGTGGAGAGGGTCAAATCTGCAGAATACATTTATGCACTTTTTAGACAGATAGATCGTTTTTTTTGAAATACTTTACTGGACAGAAAGTATTCTAGTCTCATGCTCTAGTCAGTGCTTTATTTCTGCCTTCTAATCGAACCATCACTAAACTCATCCTTCTCCGTTCTCTATGCCTAACACACAGACTATAGTATCACCCCAGCAAAGTGGGCACAATCTAATCTAGCCTTCTATTTTCCCAGAAACTCTAAGTATTTGTGGCAAAGCTGTTGATTTTTTTTTCTGCTGGGTGGGGTAAGGAATACTATGTACAAAACAGTACAGACTGCTACAAGAAACAATATAACAAACTGCAGTGTTCCTACAACCCAAAACTCATAAAAATTGGTGCCAATTCCTATGTGTGAGCTGAGGATTTAGAAGCAGAGAAACATCACTCACTCTCTTTAAGTATTATTGCCAATTTGATTCCATTTCAATGGGAAAACATTAAAAAGTCAATTTTAATCTTTAACTGTTTGTTTAGAAATTCCAGGTTATCTGTTCAAAAAACATTAAAACTACTACCTTTACCAACAAACTTTCTTTTAAGTGGGTGTGTCATTAGATAAACTTTTGTGGAATTGAGGACTGATTGAAGAGACTGGTTTGTAAAATAAATCTGTTATAATCTGTCCAGAAAAAATAATAAGCGTCTCCCTCACTTCTGCCTATTCTCATAGTTGAGAAGCTTTTCCAAACACTAAAATTTGTTACAAATATTTGTTTGGGGGAAACATCGATAAATTTTACATTGGTATAGAAGAATTAAAATGTATTAAAATGTATAAATGCTAATAAAGATAAGGAATTAAGGAACAAATGGCAATGATTTTATATATCAAAATAAACATGTCATTAAATTGCTAATTTTAAATCAATTGCTAGTATTAAACACAGTCTAAAATGTTTGGGAGATAGAGAAAGGGCAAACACATGCAACTACTGCCAAATGACTTACTACAAAGAACCCTGGGAAAAATGAAGAATTGAATCATTTTTTGAAAGAGAAAGAATGAGATAAACACTGACAGACAAATAGATTAATTTTTATATCAATAAGAGAAAGATATTTTATGCTGTTTCTGTAATATTCTTTAGTATCTATCAATGGGTTCTAGAATTTCCCATAAAGTTCTTCTGTGCAAAATCCAGAAAGAAAATTGAGTAAAAAAACGCAGCTTATGAAGGTCCTGCAAACTTACCAGGCTGTAAGGTTCCGCAAAAGATTATTAGTTCGGCCGGGCGGTGGTGGCGCACGCCTTTAATCCCAGCACTCGGGAGGCAGAGGCAGGCGGATCTCTGTGAGTTCGAGACCAGCCTGGTCTACAGAGCTAGTTCCAGGACAGGCTCGAAAGCCACAGAGAAACCCTGTCTCGAAACCACCCCCCCAAAAAAAGGTTTATTAGTTACCAGTTCAAAAATAGAATAACAATTCGGGGAATTATTTAAAACTTTTATACGTGATATTTGTGTAAATTGTATTTCTCAAACCAAGATTTATTGAAATTACACATTGCAATGTCTTCTCTGAATCAAGAAAGAGAAATATTTCCATGTAGTAAGTCTTTTAACACTGAAATAAATATGATTGCCAGACACCTATGGTCTCCTTTCTTGCCTATTGTTGAAAAATGCATTTCTTTGTCCGACTTACTAAGAATCTATTATACTAGGCACTGTTTTGCTTAACAACAGAAATATTTTTGAAAATCTAACAATTGATATTTTATATTTATACACCATATCTACTAATACATCATTTATTCATTTGAAATAACCTGTTATATTGTTGAATAAACATCAACAAAAACTAACTTTTATCTAGGAGGAAGAAGACAGTTCTGATAGGTTCTGGCCATAGTAATCAATCATGCAACCAGTATCACTCCGAATTAATTATAAAGAGTATTGAGTATTCACTCTGAATATGATTTTAGAGAGTATCATATTAGATACTAAGTTTGGAAAAGGGACCAGATTTTCAGTGACAGAAGAGAGACCAAAGGTGGTCTAGGATCACATATCTGGGAACATCCACAATTTGTACCATGCTGACTTGAGTTCCAGACGAATATTTAAGTTTCATTTTAGAAAAGACTCAAAAGCTTGGTCAGTCACACTAAATTCAAGCAAATATTACTCGGCAAAAATGAAAACTAATATGAAAAGATATACATGTCTTGAATGCTTGTGAATAAAGAAGAGATTCTAAAACTGCAAAATCGACAGTAAAATTTGCAATGAATTACTTTAAAAATCATAATACTGTATTTTCATGAGGCTACAATAAAATCATGAGGTGTTCATTATCAAAATCACTTTAATATTGAACTTGCTCTCAATATGTCATAGTAAACAAATATAAAAGTAAGTGTAATACTCAGGACTTTAGGACACAACTAACATTCTATTTAAAGATAGGACAGAACTTTCATAAAATCAGTCACCAAAACTTTGCTAGCTGTTCTTGGCTTTTTCTGTTTGTTCCAATAGCTACTCTTCTTTTCTGCCTTTTAGTAATTGTTTAACCACCACAGTTTTGGAAATACACAGAAATAGTCTGAGAGCATAATTCCTAACAGCCATTATAGTTTTAAACATGATCATATGAGAAAATTCTGACCTACGATATGTGAGAATTGATGTGGACACTTTCCTCCTCACAGTCTTCAAAATAGACTATATAGCTCCCATTTCTCTGATCCATCCTTGCTATGAGCTAGAAGGCATGATAGGAGCAGCTGGGACAACACACATAGGACCACATACTGAAAACAATGGAATATAAGGTTGATCAATCTTGGACCTTGGACAGAGTCACCCACCCATCCTGGACAATTTGCCTGCCTCCGAACTGTTAAAGAGGAACTTATAAATTGATGGAGCCTGTATTGATCCCATTGCATTGCTACAACAAAATATCATAAGTTGGTAAATTAAAAACAACAGTGTTGTAGAATATTAGTTGAAGATGTATTACATTTGTTCATGCTGTGGGACAATTGTTAAATGATGCAAAGATGTGTTGCATTCTTTTACATAATATTTGTTTAACTCTGTAAAGCTGTGTTCCTTTGCTTGCCTGGAACTCCTGATTGATCTGATAAAGAGCTGAATGGCCAATAGCTGGGCAGCAGAAAGAATAGGTGGGACTGGCAGGCAGAGAGAATAAATAAGAGAAGAAATCTTGGAAGAGGGAATCAAGGAGCAAGAAAAGAAGGAGAGAAGATATTAGAAATCAGTCACCCAGCCACACAACCAGCCAATGAGTAAGAAGCAAAGAAAGATATATAGAATGGGGGGGGAGGGAAGCCCAGAGACAGAAGGTAGACAGGATAATTTAAGTTAAGAAAGGCTAGGCATTCATAAAAAGGAATAAACATCCATGTGATTTATTTGGGACCTGGGTGATGGGCCCCCAAAGAGCGAAGAATCAAGAGTTAAGAAAAAAAATAACTAACTATACAACAATAATTTGTTTCCACAGATTTGAAAGCTGAGAAGTCAAGGATAGTTCCTGCTGATGACTTATTAGAACCTCCTAACTGTCTCCTCATGTAATGAAAGAGGACACTGAGCTTCCTTGGGTCTCTTGTATGAGGGTACTAATGACATTCGTCAGGTTCCACACTCAGTGTCCCCCTAAAGGATCTACCTCCCACTGCTGTTATCCTGAGCATTTAGTTTTAAATAAGGATACTGGGGAAACAGCAACATTCTAGCCACAGCAGAGCCACTGCATTTTCATGTGATTTGCTATAACAGTTTATCATCCTTACTTTCTTAAAGGTAGAATTCATATTAATATTTAATAATATTAACACTGACATACAGTTGTGAGTTATTTCAGCAGGATAAAGGATTGATAAATATACCATATAACATATGACTTTATCCAGTCACATAAAGAAAAGGAACAAAGTCTGTTCTTCTTACTGCTTGTTGTAGCTTTACTCATCTCTTTGCTACCTTTAGGAAACCATACTTGCTCAATCCCAACACCAACACAAAACATCCCACTGTCAAACTAAACACTGTGTTTTCTTCTTTGTTCTGCTCCCACGGCCTTCATCTGCAACCTATAGCAGGTTGGGACTTAGGGACATGATGACAAAACCTTGCTTTCTGGAAGAACTTGTAGGGAAGGGATTGGAAGAAACTAGTCACATAAAAAGATCAACATGTGTACAGAGACATTAGGGTCTTCTCATCATGAAAACTTCTTTCCAAAACATGAAAACTTTTATTGTTTGGATGATTGTTTCTGTAAGTGAATACTGCTTGCTTGTTTCCCAGCATCTCAGAACCAAAAAAAACAAAAAAAAAATCACACAAAAACTCTATTAATTACAGTGCTGTTTGGCCTATTAGCTCAGGCTTCTTATTAACTCTTATATATTAAATTAACCCATTTCTATTAATCCTTGCAACTTCATGAGGCTTTGGACTACTGGATAAGGTTCTGACTGATGCTTTCTCCTTTGGCAACTATGTGGTATTCCTTTGACTCTGCCTACTCTCTCTTTATAGCTCTTCCAGCTTGGTTATAATCTCCCTGTTATAGGCCAAAACAATATCTTTATTAAACAATGGTTATAAAATATATTCATAGCATACAGAGGGGAATCCCTCATCATGTTCCTTTATTACTATCAGATTCTACAATTATTACTACATTTAATAAATAATTCTAACTTTTATATCTCAATTGTAGCCATAAACAACTGGTTTCTTCCCTCATGTTTTTACAATGAACCTTCCCAGAGCAAACCTTATTTTCCTCTCCCAAAGGGACTGCTCTGGGAAAGTCCCTTCAGCTATGCATTCTGCCCTCCCATACTGCCCAAAAAATGACTCTCAAATTATTTGTCTGACTCCCTTTTCTTTTTCTGTAACATATCTGCTGAAAAGTTGAAAGACTTCTTGCTTGTTTCTGCTTCATTACTGCAAGCAGTGGGTCCAGGTCAGAGTCCAATGCTAGACTTGAGAATAATCCCACTCTAAACAGTCTGTGGACCTGTGGTAGACATCAGTCCCTGAACACATCTTTTTCATTGTCTTCTGTGGTTAATTTTTAGTCACCAATATCTCCATCTCTTAGTCTGGGGTGTTTTCGTCCAAATCACAAGCATTCCTTCTGCCTAAGAACTCACAGGAACACTTCATAATTAATTCTACCTTGGAAAATTTCCCCATCTTTAAATACTCTAGGTGAATTGACTCTTAGGAGGAATAAAGATAAAGCATGTTTCTGACATTCTTTCTAGAATTTCCTTAAGAGACAAAAACACAGTGTCACACTGGAATAACTGACTTATCACTATATTACTCTATGTCTCCTCTTCCTTAGACTCTTAATTCTCTAGTGACAACTAAGCCAAGACAGGGATGAATGTGAATCTTAGAGTATATGTCTGCATCATCTGTTCCCTAGATCAAAAATTTGTAACTTACAGATTGAGGGAAATCTTTTCATACAGGCCAAGTTTCTCTCTTTTAAATAATTTTATCAGTAAAATATCAATAATTTTATTTTCATCTTTCTCACTCATAGTGACCATTTTTCTTAACTGAATCTAAATTCAGAATGCAGAGTGAAAGAGGCAGAACTAATTATCACTTCTTTTGACCTATGAGCACTGGAAAATAATATAAGAAAAATATTCTCTCTAGTCCTATTATGTTCCAAGAATGTGTTAATAAAACCATGAAAAACATGTCAAGAGATATAAAGGAAAGCAGGAATCCCGAGCTTCTTTTGTCAATGTCACACAAGGTTTCATTTCTTAACAAAATGTATATTATCCTGTTTTAAACACCTATGACTGACAACAAACCCTGAATTCCCTCCCTCATAAAAACCTGAATTCCCTATCTGCCCCAACAAGAATCCCAAGGACCACACTGTCTTTTCTCTGTAGTAGACTGGAGATAACTGCTCACTAATAGGACTGGCACTAAGCAATCTTTAGACCTAAGAGACATACTTATCCTATCAATGTCCATAAACGTTTGTAATCCATGCTTCAAATTAAAAAAAATCGTTAAATCTTTAATTCTATGTAAATTTCAATATGATATAAATATATGACAAAGAACCAAGTAAAGCAACGGTAACTTTTTATAGACTATATAGACTACTCCAAGCTATGCTATTATCTCCCCCATTAATCCACAATTTTTTCTTAACTTTTATCTTATTCTAAGGCAGAATGTCACCTGCTGAAAAACATTCTCTAGATTTGAAATAGACTATATTTTGAAATGGACTATATTTGATATAGACTATATTTATTTGAATGACTATATTTTCCATTATCATCATTTATGCCCCAGCAATATTTAAGTATGGATGACAACCCATTTATGGCATTTCTCCAGTTGTTTTTACCCTGGGAAATCCTAGATGCTGGTGTTATTGTCATACCCAAGGTTCCACAGTCTTCCTTTATGCTGTCTGCTCAGTGTTTTATGGACCTTCCTCTTTGTCTTATCCCATGCACTCCTCCAAGCAGTGCTATCTTCAGGTATATTCTGTCATTCATTCGCATAGTGTGGCTGAAGTATCAACAAAATTACAAGTATATGAGACACTTGTCTTGAACTGCCTTCTTTACAACTCCAAAACCTGGGCAATGAAACAGTCCTAAGAACAGCAGCTGAATTTGTTTGAGATAGCATGTCTCAGGAGGATTCTAGATGTTACATGAAGAGATAGACTGCACAACAATGATATTAAGAAACATCTTCATGTAAGTAAACTTCAGGATATAACAATGGTGCTTGAGATACTCCTGCCATGTTATGAGACATTTTCCATGCATGAAATGCATTCTTTAATTTCTGTGGCTATTTAATGAAACAACTTTAGATCCAGCACTTTAAATTTACAGGAGAAGTGAAGTTTTATATTTTTTTTTGTTTTGGCTTTCATTTTTGTTTGTTTGTTTGGTTAATTTTTTGGTTTGTTTTCTTGCAGGGAGCCAGACAGGATCGCCATTGTAAGATGGCACCACATCCTGTCTTGCCGGTTATACTCCATATTTGGCGATGCCTTTGAGAGCTGCCTGTCCCCCACTTCCCGCATGCGCGGTGAATGGGGGTCCCTGGGCCTATCTCGATGCAGTCTGGTGTCAGCTGATGGTGGCAACCAATCACAGGGCAACCCATGTGCCAATTCCATATATAAGCAGCTGCCTTAGTGCTCTTGGGGCCCCTTCGCTTCATGCTCCTTCAACCAAGGGCCACTCCAGTAAAGCGTGATCTGAGAAGAATCCTCGTGTCGTGGTCGTTCTTTCTCGCTGGTCGAGGAGTTCGCCGCATTTTCTGAGAAAGAGTTGCCCTGGGACTTTCTCAGTAGACCAGGCTGGCCTTGAACTCACAGAGATCTACCTGCCTCTATCTTCCAAGTGTTGGGATTAAAAGAATTCAACACCACCACTGACTCACAATTTCTTATATGTGTATGTAGTTGTGTGTGCACATTATTGGGGGGGCAGGAAGTGTATATCATGTTTCTTCCTTGATAGTCTCTACTTTCATTTTTAAGGCAGGGTCTCTCACTGTAACTTGACAATTTTGCTTGACTGGCTATCTAAGGAGCCCTGGAGATCTTCCAAGTCTCTATCTCCCCAGTAGTGCTAGTAGTATAGGCATGCCCAGCTTTTCATGTGGGTGCTTGGGAACACAGAATCCTAACTCAGATCTTCATTCTTGTATTGTAGGTTTTTTATTAGCTGAGCTACCAATCCAGATACCTAAATATGTTGGTGCTTGTGGAAAGATGTATATATTCTAAATTAAGAATAGCATTTAGCCTGGTTATTATTTTTTATTGATTTAATTGGAGCATAAAAACATTACTGTATAGATACCTATATAGAAGTAGACTGCTTCCCTATTATGATGACCTTTCTGTGGCCAGCTCAACATCACCAGTTACAAACTCAGAAGTAGATTTGCCAGGATGTCTTATCTGTGTGGCAAAAGGTTAGCTCTCTACAGCCAGAATCTCTGAGTGTGGAGTGTTTCCATGAGACTGAAATTTGAGTGTGGAGGAAAAGGTGATACTGGTTCATTATAAGCGTAGCTGCCAGCTTATGCGGGATTAACAGTGGTCATCGCTGAATTGAATGGAAGTTGTAGTTATTTCTCATGTTTACATTAAAAGAGGCTTACAAAGTCAGATTGAACTCTCACATGATTATGTGACCTATAAACTGAAAACTCCTGTCATGGAGTTAAAATGTATTATTTATAAGTCAGTATATCCAAATTAATGTGAAAATTGTGATAGAAAAATATGTGCAATGTATATGTAACTTTTACATGTAACTCAGGAAAAAACAAAGGAAAATACAAAATAGGTACAAAACTGGGAAGTGGTGTGTCTCCTTCCCTATGGAAGCATAGCATAGTCTAGGCTTATTTACATCTACACTTCATTTAATTAAAAGATAAATTCTTGGAAATTCTTGTCATTGTCAGACAGACTATGATTTTGAGATATTTTTAACCTCCCATGTCATGATCTATAACAGAGAGAGTACATATTAATCTATGTTCAATACATGAC
Source organism: Microtus ochrogaster (assembly GCF_000317375.1). NCBI lineage: Eukaryota > Metazoa > Chordata > Mammalia > Rodentia > Cricetidae > Microtus > Microtus ochrogaster. The sequence goes on from NC_022019.1 coordinate 35,757,544, forward strand.
CTTTATGAGGAATAATATTTGAGTATACTTAGTAAATACCCTCATTTTAATCTTCCTGATCATCAAGTCTTCATCAAAATATTAGTTAGCGACAGTTAATGTTTACTGAGAAACAAAGTTGACCTTAAATTTCTATCTATAAAGCAAGATTCATACCAATGCAAATCTCTATAGCATATTCCCTTTAAATGTGAACAAACATTTATAAACAATATTTGGGAATTTGGGTGTAGTTTTCTCCAAATGACTCCCTGCTGTTTATTGGGTAAAGTAATACATTGAGGGGTATTCAAGATGACCTTTCTGTGGATCTTGGTCCATCAAACCATATTAGTCTGGAAACAATCCACATGTTCTTATCCTCTATGGAAACAAAATAAGAACCTCGTTTTCAAAGCAACATATTTATAGACTCAAACTTTGAAGTCAAGAAACCTTTAAAACATATATGTTGGTTTAGTTTAGCAGTCCCCACCAGAATCAAATGTCTCTCTGCAGACAAAAAATTCAAAGAAAACAATAGTATACATAACCCAGACTCTCTGTGTTTACTTCATCTTTATGTGGCTTATTATATTTTTCCTCTATTACTTTTTAATATTTACTTTATTATCTTTACTCCTTTAATCTATGACTGTCTGTACTCTGTCTCTTTAAAGACTTTTATTTTTTAAAATCATACACTTTTTCTTTTTCTCCCAAATCTACATACACTTATTCAATATTATGACCCATTTAGAGGTCTTTTCCATCTGAATTTGTCTTTATCATGTATTTATAATTATTTTCTGACCAGGCATGCTTCTTAAAATGCTAACTGCTTCTTAAAAACTTAAGCTGCTGGGCTGGAGAGATGGCTCAGTGGTTAAGAGCATTGCCCGCTCTTCCAAAGGTCCTGAGTTCAATTCCCAGCAACCACATGGTGGCTCACAACCATCTGTAAAGAGGTCTGGCACCCTCTTCTGGCCTTCAGGCATACAGACAGAATATTGTATACATAATAAATAAATATTTAAAAAAATATTAAAAAAAAACTTAAGCTGCTGCATTGCTGTGTCAAATTCAGCACTGCATGCTTGCTCCACCTGGTTCAGCATGGCAGAGCTGTTGGCTGCCTCTGAGAGCCATGCTCACAGCCCCATTTTTAGGTACACAGTCAGTCTATGCTGCCATTAAGCAAGTTGTAGCACGTATTCACAAACTCCATTTAAGTGTTCCATAACCTTACCTCCAGAAAGAGTCAGAGTTTACACTAGCAGTACAGACCAGAAAGCCGGCATTTCAAAACTGCAACTTTTTTTCTGCAACTGCTGAATTGGGAAAATCTCTCTAAAAGGAGTCACAGCATGCTGCCAGCAAGCAAAGCCCATTTGGGAAAATAAATGTGACTAAACATTGCTTTTTAGTGTCTAGAATTCCTTTCCAAGCCCTCTCAGGTTTTATGTGGATTTAGATAGCACACGTTGGAGGGCCAATTTGTAGTAGTAAGGCCACTAGTTAGCTCTTAATTCTGATGCTGTTAGGATAAATTGAACCATAAGATGAAATTAAATGAACCAATCTCTATAAGTTTTGTTCCTATGCCACAGTTGTCCTAGAAGTCAACTTTGAGATATCAGTTTTAAGAATCAGAAAGAGCAAATAAAGCCTAAGGAAAAGCTGAGATTCATAACTAGGTTACATTTTCTAGGAACTTTTGATGGGTACTCATATCTAGAAATATCTAGAAACTTTAAATTAAAAATTTGTAGAAGTGATAATGCCAAAGATATCTAGAGTAAGACATGTTTCATCAAAACACCTTGGTAAAATCATTCTAATGGAGAAGATATCTCTGAAAGATTGATCATTTTTAAGAGATATTAGGTGCATTAAATTGGTGGTTAAAATTTTAGAAATATATTTAAATACCTAATTAAAAGAAGAACATACAAGTATACTAGATCTTTTGTATTTAATGCTGATGGTGACTATAACTGAATTTCCTGAATAATCCCTTAAGTAAGGCACAGAGCTAAGTGGTTTAATCCTTTGTTTATTTTAAATTTCAAAAAATAGCTTGAGCTTTAGAGAAGATATCTATCATCTGGATGGATGAAAGAATGTCTCTTAATATCACACATCAGAGCAGAAGTCTATGGGGTCCATTTCTACTCAAACAACCACATAAATATGTTTTAAAAGGTTGGGCATAGTAGTATTTTTGTTATCCCAGGAATGAAAAGTTAGAGACAGCATGCTGATTCCTGAGAACTCATAAGCCAGAGAGCCTTGTTCACTGGGTCAATTATAGGTCACTGAGAAACCCTGTTTTCAAAAGAAAACAAGGTAGACAACACTTGAATAAAGACACTCAAAGTTGTCCTCTGGCCTCCACATGTACACATACCTATACATATACTACATACATATTTGAATGCACATTTGTACACACATGTATTTACACATCACAAAGAAAGCAATATTCAATGAGATAGCTAGTCTACAATTAATTTGTCAAAGTGGATCTTAAAGACAAGCCATACAGTACAGACCACACAGTTACTTAAAATACACACACACACACACACACACACACACACACACACACACACACCATTCCTTTAAAAGAAATGTTAATCACAACAAAGCCTTAAGCTTTTTGGATGCTTATCTCCTTGGCCACCATATCTCTCACCTACAGTACATGAGCAATGTTTATGGTAACTACAACAAAGTCAGCATTTGGTGGCATTCAACCTGAAATAGGATAATCTGTAACTGATATACTTAAGGATTAATTGTTCTGTTTATTAAAAAATATTTTAAGTCTATATCGCATGTGCTTGTTCAATTTTTTTCTGGTACTCATCCAGCTGATTCATTAGAATTTGGCAAGTCTGTAAGATTGTGAAGAAATCTGTTTTCTGAGTCTTTAGAAGATTCAGCTTTGTCTACCAAGGGAACAGTTGTCTGCTTGAACTACCGTGACAATCTACTCAGACTGGGTGGGTTAGGGAGAAGAATTTTATTTTCACCCTGTCTAGAGGTTGGGAAGTCTTAGATCAAAGTTCGCAATTTTGCTTCTGATGAGAATTTCATTTTTGACTTAGTAACCCTATTGTTCACTCACTCATACAACCTCCCTTGGTGTATAAGCACTTTGCAGGGGAGGGCATCATTCTGAGGCTGGTTCTTTGAAGGACACTATTTCCATAATGTAATACCTCCTATGCCCTCACAAACCTATTTACCTCTCAAGGTCTTAACCTCCAAATATCATCATACTAAGAATTAGGACTTCAAGGTTTGAATTTTGGAAAGTCACAGATCCAGTCCATAACTTCAACAAACAGAAGCCCTAAGATTAAAAAATATCTCAACTAATTTCCCTTCTCTCTTCCCTAATCTTATTTAGGATAACAAACATAAACACAATAATTAGAAATTAATTTTGTCTTAATTTATCATGGGTTTTTGTTTTCTTTAAATGAACAAAGAGATAGGGTGCTACCTGGCGAAAGGACTTCTGTGAACAACTCTTTAAAAACATCCTCATAAGGATGGATAATATTTCAAACCACTGCCATAAAATCTTCACAATTTAGCTTTTAAATAGTTTCATGAAGACCAACAAATTGTCTGCTGCTTTCTGTCTACCCTATGTACCCATATTAGAATTATAGAAATTTAAAAAGTCAGCAAGAACAACAGGACAAAAATGTTTTATTAACCCTTGGTACTCAGTAATAAAATATTTGTCTATCAAATATATTTGTTATTGGGGAAAATATATAAGGTGTATTTTAAGCTGTTCAGAGTAATTTAAGAATTATCTATTTTAGCTCTGATATGATTATGTCTATTATATTTCATATTTTTTTAATAAATGGCATTGCCTTTTTATTTTTATTCTCATTTAAAGTGAAATTTATTGTATTCATAGATATGAAGTTCTGAGATATTTATAGGGATTAATACATGGTTAAGGCCCTATGTAGATGTCTCAATTAATAAAGTATCTTTTATAAAAGAGTGAGAACGTGAGTGTAGAAGTTTGGATCCTCACTACTGCATAAAAGATAGCCAGTATCAGTGCACATCTATAATCTTATGATTGGGAGCAGGATGGAATTAGGCAGATATCTACAGCACAATGGCTAGCCAGCATAGCCAAATCAATGAGTTGTGGGTTAAACAGGAGACATACCACATAAAAAAATGGCATATATACACACACACATTCATGCACACACACACACACACACACACACACACACTCACACACATGGTTGAGCAAGTGCCCTTGTGGTAGCATGGAGTGTCCATTGGGTAATTCCCAAAAGTAGTATATAGCTGGGTCTTGAGGTAGAGTGAGTCTAAATTTTTTGAGTATTTATTTCCATGTGGCTGTACAAGTGTGTACTCCCACCAGCAATGAAGGATTGCTCTTTGCAAACTGACAACACTGTCCTATTGCTGATGACAACATTCACATAATTTATTGAATATGGAGAAGTTGAGCTGGTGTGTACATGGAACCTTCATCCCTATGTTCTAGTCTCTGGTATGAAAAGGTACACTACAGGCTACCAAAAGACAAATGTGGACATCAACCTAGTCACAAAACTTTTGACCTTCAATCTGTCTTGCTTACAAAATAAGCTAGAGCAATGGTGGTACAGAACTTGTGGGAGTAGCCAACCATGTCTTAAGGCCTACTACATAAAAAGAAACCCAAATCTGACACTGCTTATTTAACCAAGAACCAGAAACTAAATAGTCCAGAGACAAAGGTAAAAGTAAACGTAACTATGATATGGGATTCCCCTCTGTGTGCTGTGATTACCATTAATGAATAAAGAAAATGCCTTGGCCTATTGATAAGGCAGAACTTAGTTAGGCAGGGAGGACTGGACTGAATGCTGGGAGAAAAAAGGGCAGAGTCAGAGAGATGCCATGGAGCTGCCTGAGTCAGACATGCTGAAACTTCGCTGATAAGCCACTGCCATGTGGCAATACTCAGATTAATGGAGATGGGTTAAATTAATATGTAAGAGTTAACCAATAAGAAGCTAGGGCTAATGGGCTAAACAGTGATTTAAATAATACAGTTTCCTCGTGATTATTTTGGGTCTAAGCTAGCTGGGTGGCTGGGAACCAAACAAGCAGCCTTCTTTCAACATGATTAGTCTGAAAAAAAATCAATAAAAATTATTTCTAATGATATTTTGCTATACTCATAGATCAGTGCCTTATTCACTCATTAGAGAGATTTCCTCTGTCAGCAGATGGCAATACATGTAGAAACCTACACCCAGGCTTTATGTTATGCAGAAAGAAAGTCTA
>NC_022019.1:35763202-35766209 GCF_000317375.1 Microtus ochrogaster
GGGGGGAGGGGGCGATGTGTGAGGGGAGAGGGAGGGAAATGGGAAACGGGGAAGAGGCAGAATTTTTTTTTTTTGCAACAACTAAAAAAAAAAATAAACCAACCAACCAACCAAACAAACAAACAAAAGAAAGTCTAACTCGTTGATGGTCTCTATCAAATTCCTCCTGTCAGAGTGCAGGAAATCTCCTGGAAGAGGAGAGGGAAAAACTGTAAGAGTCAGAATGAATAGAGGACACCAAGAAAAGAAGGTACTCTGAATCAACTATGAAAGATACATCTGAGCTCACAAATAATGAAGCTGTAAGCACAGGGCTTACACTGGTCTACACCAAGTCCTCTGCATGTATATTATAGCTATTAACTGAGTATTTTTATTGGCTGTAAAAACAAGTGGGTATCTGACTCTTTTACCTGCTCCTGGGACTCTTTTCCTCCTGTTGACTTGTTCTGTACAGTTTTGATATGAAAGTTTTTGCTTCGTGTTATTATATTTTATTTTGTACATGTTTGTTTTTTTATTTCTTAGAAGTCTGTTCATTTCTACTGAGAGACAGAAAAGAAATGAATCTAGATGGAAAGAGAGGTAGGGAAGAAATGGGAGGAATAGAAGGAGAAGAAATCATAATCAGGACAGATTGTGTAAGAAAATAATATATTTTCAATAAAAGAAAAAACAGAAATATTATTAGTATCTGTATATTGATCTTATAGCCTATAGATTTTATTTTAACAAATTTTATGCTATGGTGATTTTTACTGTGTACTTTAGTATTTTATGCAAATAAAATTATTTGAATATAGAGATTATTTAAATCTTTTGCTAAATCTTATATTTCTTTATTAAATATTACATATTTCTTGATATGTTGTTATTGTTAGAGATTTATGTTGAATATATCCTAGTGACAGGATTCAGATCCATAGGCTTCATTTTGTCTGCATTAAATATATATTTCTGCAATGTGGTACGTATTCACTTTTATGTTGATGTAATCTGTTAAACCTTTGATAAGCAAGCTACAATCCATGTAACCACAGAGGTTATGTATAGAGTAAGAGTATAGGGGGAGAGATGGATCTTCCTAGGAAGGGGAAGTGAAATATATAATTATGGATAGATTGGTTGGGTAATTGGAAGAGGAGGATCACACAGAAAGGAAGAAGGGAGAGGGAAAAGGGAGCAAGCAAAAGAATGCAGGGTAGGAATCTAAAACTTGAGGCCATTTGAGGGGTTGTATGGAAAACTAGTACAGTAGAAGTTTCCGAAACTATACATATGAATGAAAGCAATCTGAATGAAATTTCAAAATAACAAGGGAGATGGAAAACTAACTGGAACTCTGTTGTCACAAAATGAAGCTTTCAGAGCTGAAAATGGGTTACATCTAACTGAGTCATTGGCCAAAGGGGACCCATCAGAACCCCAAACATCCCAGGTTATTTCTAAGTCTCTTGGGCATTTTTTACAAACTCAAGGTAATGCCTTATTACTGAAGATAACACCTTCACAACTTATTGAACACAGATGGACTAGTGTTCATGGTACTTGAAGGCATGCTACAAAAGGAGAAAAGTAAGCACCAACCAGGCTACAGAATCTTCTATTTAAAATGATGACCTGCCTGCCAGATATACTACTGAAATAGTGGCACAAAGCTTGTGGTAGTAACCAACCAATATCTTATTGGAGTTAGGACCAAGTCCATGACATGGAACCTTTCTTTGATACTACTCAGGTATCCAAGAACCAGGCACTAAAAAGGCTAGACACCTAGTGGAAAAACCACATAATATAGTTCTGTTAAAGAAACATAGCCATACGATGAAAGGAGACTGAGACAGAGACCCACATTGGAGCACCGGACTGAAATCTCAAGTTCCAAATCAGGATCAGATGGAGAGAGAGCACGAGCAAGGAACTCTGGACCGTGAGGGGTGCACCCATACACTGAGACAATGGGGATGTTCTATCGGGAACTCACCAAGGCCAGCTGGCCCGGGTCTGAAAAAGCATGGGATAAAACCGGACTTGCTGAACATAGCGGACAATGAGGACTACTGAGAACTCAAGAACAATGGCAATGGGTTTTTGATCCTACTGCACGTACTGGCTTTGTGGGAGCCTAGGCAGTTTGGATGCTCACCTTACTAGACCTGGATGGAGGTGGGTGATCCTTGGACTTCCCACAGGGCAGGGAACCCTGATTGCTCTTTGGGCTGACGAGGGAGGGGGACTTGACCGGGGGAGGGGGAGGGAAATGGGAGGCGGTGGCAGGGAGGAGGCAGAAATCTTTAATAAATAATTAATAAATTAATAAAAAAATAAAAAAGAAAAAAGAAACATAGCCATAAAATGACTTCTAAAGACATTCTTCTATAGTCATAGGTCATCAGAGAAGTTTCCTCCTGCAGTAGATAAGAACAAATACAGAGACCTAAAATTGGACAATGTGCAGAAAGTAAGAGACCTTGAAACAGTCATAAAATTGGTTGTCTCCATCAAATCCTTCCCATCACGTGTCAGGGCCCCCAGTGGTATAGGAGTAGGCAAGAAAATAAAACAGATGGAGACACATAGGAACTCACAGAGACTATGGCAGCATGCATAAGGCCTGCCTGTGTAGTCCTGCATGACCTCACCAGACAGGACCCTGGTGCTGTGGACACAAGCCCCATCCTTACCCCAGAAGCATGTCCAGTTGATAATTGCTAACAAATAAAAAATTATCTTTCTCTAATAGAGTCTCAGTAAGAATATTAACCACTCTTAAGGCCAAGTCCCAGCCCAGCAGTAGATGGCTAATACAAAATAAACTCAGTGGCATCTTTGAAGGTTTTTCTTTCATTAGGTTTTGACATACATATTGTTCATATCTTATCTGTCCTTGGCCTATGTATTATGACTTCCAGTTTTATGTTTTCTGGAATCCCTGTGGGTATGAACATGCATATAACTTTGTCTACATGTATATCTCATTCTCATTCTTCTCTTTGCTTTGTCCTAT
>NC_022019.1:35769028-35784805 GCF_000317375.1 Microtus ochrogaster
ATCTCTCCAATACTTTTATCATAAAGGGATGTTGAATTTTGTCAAATGCTTTTTCAGCATCTAATGAAATGATCATATGGTTTTTTCTTTCAGTTTATTTATATGATGGATTACCTTGATAGATTTTCGTATGTTGAACCAGCTTTTTTTTATTCAAGACATTTGAGGAAGAACAAGTGACAGAAACATAGTTCTAAGTGTTGAACCCATTAGGTATGAAAAGAGTAAACATTTCCGTCATTCTCAGGTCTGACAGGAAACCAAGTGCCTACTGATCATTCAGTTCTCAGTATATCTGATTACAGGATCAGAACAGCAGGTTCCAAGTCAGGGAAATGTCTTCTGGAAGTCTGTAGGGTCATATAGTTCACATTTTAACCAGTAGAAGAAACTTCAGGCTTGTGCTCCAGACTCAAGTTAAAAATTCCAGGAAAACACTTAGATTGGTTCATCTTAGATCAATTGGTTATCCCTGGGATGATTAAAAGTGGTTTTGTGTGAAATTATGACAATATTCATTCTAATTACACAGACAAAAATGGAGATTCCAGGAAAGAAAATGCTATCTTGGACAGGTAAAAGAACTGATTTCTAACATGACTTTGAGATTAACATAAGAGTAAACTCACATAGAAAACATCAGAGTTTGATCAGAAGGTGAAAAGAATAAAGGTGAGATAAAAATTTAATTTGGGCAATTTGATGCTTACAGCATCATTGTAACAGGTAGGGAAACTGATACCTGGAGAGCTGACAGTGACCTGTTGACTTTTGGGATCTAAAAGGACTAGTCCAAGGAAATGCAAAATAAAAGGACAGTGTAACTGAACCAAGCTTCACATCAAATGTGTGGACAGAAAAATTCATGTCTTGAATTCAATTAATGGATTCCTTGTTTATGGTGTCTAAAAAAAGATTCTATCTAGACAAAGACAATATTATTTTTCCCTTTGCCTTTTGAATTGTTATACACTTTCTTATTTATTATGTGTGCATGTATTTGTGAGCACCCATGTGCCTTGGTATATATATGGAAATCAAATGACACTTGTAGAAAGCTGCTCCCCCTTCTACCATGTGGGTTCTATGTATTAAGCTCAAGCAGTCAAGCTTGGCAGCAAGTGCATTTGCCCACTATGCAGTTTTGCCAGCCTTTGAAAATATTTTACCAATAATTTCTTCACTAGTGTTTTCAGATAGGGACCTTGCATGACAAAAATATTGAAATAACTGCAATAGTAGAGTGGTGGCAGGTGAGCCAAGAAAAGCATGGACTATTTTTAAAATATTCTTTCAACTTTTCAGAGACTGTCATACTGAATACCAAATGCTTGTTTACTTCTCACTTTTAAAATACTGTTTTTTAAAAATGCATACAATAATTTTAGTATATTTTCTTTTTTTCCGTTTATTTATTTATTAAAGATTTCTGTCTCTTCCCCACCACCACCTCCCATTTCCCTACCCCGCCCCCAATCAAGTTCCCCTCCCTTGTCATTTTCAATCACCTCAATTGCTGCAAGATTATCCACTACTACCCAGCTATCTTCATGCTCTTATTTTGTCTTTAAAAGAAAAAAAAAAGGTGCACACACAAACCAAATTTCTTTTCCCCCAAAAACAGTATTTTTGAGACACAACAGATGGACACACATGCACTGTGATACCATGGGAAAATGCCTGCACAAGTTCAAGACAAAAAAAAAAAATCCAAGTATAGAAGTGGACACAAAGTTCCACCCATAACCAAAAAGCTACCTGCAATTGAGACCTACTGAAAGAGGGACAATCATTTTTTTTTCAGTGAAGTGACACTGGATATATTAAAAAAAAATTCTAGGATAGGCATCATACTCAAGAATAATTGGCAACACAAAACAGACCCATTCTCACTTCTTTTTTAACAGTAAAAATATTTTCATACTATATTTTATCATACTATTTACTCCTCACTTTCCTTCCCATTCTTACTTTCTCCCTCTCTTTCTAAAAAAAGAAGAAAATCAAGACAGACAAACTAAAAAGAAAGAAAATCAGTATGACAACTAAATAAATAAATGACAAAAGGGTAACAGAAGATGTGAAGAAATGGGGAAGGCAAAAATTCAGACATGACTAGAAAGTTTAAAGGAGGCTACTGAGTGTGGGAGGGCTCAAGGAAAGAATAGAGAGGGTGTAGAAGTAGTGGAGAAACAACAAAAACAAACTTGGTTTCTAAAAATGTCATAATGAAACCTAATCCTTGTAAGCTGATAAAAAAGTAAATAATCAAATTGACAAGCAATAAAGACAGAGTCCATTTTCCCTGACAGCTTAGTAGATTTATTTAGCCAGCTTCCTTCACATAGAAATATGAATGGATCACTAAGGCCATCTCTACCATCTCCTCACTTCTCAGACCTTGCTCAAGTTTGTAGAAGCCCATTACAGCCTTTCCTGGTGAGTTCCTCAGAATCTCCCCTGCACACTCCCAGGTTGAATCTTAGGCACAAATTCCAGGCACCAGTCCTGCCTGATAATCATAGCCCATGTTGTTCATGAGACTACTACAGAAATCCACAACTAATCAAAACACAGAGAACAACTGATCTTGGGATGCTTATACCCCAATTGAGATACATGCAACACCTATACCTAAGACTCAAGAAAAAGTTATGAAAGTGGGGACAGAAAAAAATTTAAGAGCCAGAGGACAAGAAAGTCTGCTCAGAAAAGAAAAAAAAATGGCTTTTATATGTGACATTCATGAAATCTCAACATGGTTGCTGTTTTGAACTTCCTCTGTAGACGAGGCTGGCCTCGTTCTCAGAGATCTGCCAGCCTCTGCCTCTGGAGTGCTGGGATTAAAGGTGTGCCCAACCACATATGGTTCTAAACTTTACTTTTAGTTCCTTTTTCCAAATTGGAAACTTAGCTGGGTGAGATCTTTCCTTGAGGTTACTAATTCTTATATTCCATTTCTTATTTATTTATCTCCTTGAACACATAACATAATCCCATTCCACTTCCTGATACTCTTTTTCTTCTCAAAATTTACATTTTGTAATTTACCCGGCTCAACTTGCTCCTTTTCATTATAGATCCTTATAAACATGAACCACACAATATAGTCTATATTAGGCTCTTTTGAGACTTTAGTCTTTTTATTTTTTATTTGTTTTGGCTATTCTGGTTTTTTTGTTTTTTCCATATGAAGCTGATGCCAATCCTACCAAGAGCAATCTACAGGTTCAATGCAGTCCCCCCAAAAATACCAGCACAATTCTACACAGGAAAATCTTTTGTTTAGAGAAACTGACAAAAGAAAATGTGGCTGCCTGTGTGGTTCTCTTGTGAGTGTCTGACAAACAATTTTAAATCTTGTGTGGGGCACATAATAACAAAACTGATTGGCATGAAAGAGAAAATATTAATGTATTAAAATTAATGATATTATTTTTTTTGATTAAGACCTACTAGCACGAAAAATAAAAGATTGTCATTGATGATTTTATAATTCCTATGCATATTTATATTTCTTTTTAATATTTTCTTTGAGAATTTCACCTAAAATTAGTATAGTATATCATTTCTCCTTCATCTCTACCTACAAACTCCTTCTATAATGATTTGCATACTCTATTTTAAATTTATGACCTCTCCTTTAATTATTATTAGTATATAGATATATAAGAATCAATACACAGGCATTTATAAATACAACCTGCTGAGTCCACTTAGTGTTGCCTATATGTATACATGTTTAGGGCTGATCACTTGGGTTTAGATAACCTATTAGGGGGCATATCCATAGAGAAGACTGATTTTTCTCTTTCTCAAAAGCCATTAATTGCCTATAGCTTTTCATCTAGGGTTGAGGCCTTATAAAAAAATTAAAAAAAAAAGATTTCCCTGATCCATATGGAGATGTCAATTGTTGTCATTGTTCAGGATTAACTTAGGCAATTATAGTGGTTGAAAGAAAATGGCCTCCAGAGGGAGTGGCACTAATAGAAGGTATGGTTTTGTTAGAGTAGGTATGGCCTTGTTGGAGGCAGTGTGTCATTGTCAGGGTGGTCTCTGAGGTCTCCTATGCTCAAGTTACTCCCAGTGTCACAGTTCAAGAACTGTTGCCTTCTGATCAGGATGCAATCAGCACTATGTCTGCATATATTACCATGTCACACAATGGTGAAGATGGACTGAAAAGGCAAGTCATCCCAAGCAAATGTTTTTCCATCATAAGAGTTGCTGTGATTATGTTGCCTCCTCAGAGCAATAGAAATCCTAACTAAGACAGAAGTTGTTGGGGGAAAACTGTTGTGCGAGGCTGTTCAAACCCAAAATAACCACACAGAAAATATATTATTTGCAATACTGTTGGTTAATAATTTAAGCATATTGTTGACTAGCCCTTACATCTAGAATTAGATGTTAGAAAGCAGTTCTTTTAATTGGCCCATAGAAGTATTGTACCAGAGCCTGCAAGTTCTTCTTCAATTATAAAAACTTATTTGGTAATATCTTTAAAGTTGGTTGTTTTTCTTTTCAACCACTAAAACATCAGTCCCCTTTCTATAAAAGAAAATATGTTTGCCCAAGAGAAGACTGTGAACTTCTGAAACACAAAGAAAAAGAATTCACCTCTAAAAAAACGCAAAGCAACATAACAAAAACAACTGATTTTCCCCCTCCCCAAAATCATAAAGACTTCTAGCCTTTTTCCAGGATTGGCAGAGGGTGGGAAGAAGGAGTAAGTTTACCCCCATCCCTTCTTGATTAGGAAACCAGCTCTGCTGCACATCCAACAGGGAAAGAAATTCGTTATGGCTGAGAGAGTTCAAAATAAATGAAGCTGTCTTTAGTACGATGTTCCTCACCCTCACTACTTGCTTAAATCCAGAGAAGCTGTACTGACACAAAGCAGAGGTAAGTTCAGATCAACATTGTGTTTTCTCCTTGAGACTGTGGGCTGGTTAGCATACCTGAAATTAGCTTGAGTACCTGTGTGTCTTGTATATAGGTGTCATAAGTGTTGGAGACTCTAATACAGATAGAAGTGTCTCCTAGAGGAACTGAATAGAAAGTAGTTGTCAGATTTCCAGGCCAGTAGGAAGTGTGGTGATGGGATAGGGTAAAGCGTTGTGGTCCAGAGGCCCACACCCAATTATCAGGGTAGGAGACAACCCCAGGCAAATGATCAGCCTGTGCTTCAACAGTGACACCCTGTGGCAGCAACAGGGACAAGAATAATAGAGTATGACATTCATTTCTGGTTGCTTATTGTAAGACTGTTGGCTCTTCAGCAGGGTCAAAAATCCTCACACCTCGTGTTGCTTGTGTGTGCCTTTGTACATGTATGTATTTTCAAGTGCATGTATATGATTTTCATGTAGTTGTATGTGTGTGTGTACACTGAAAGTCAAATTTGCCAAGAATAAGATGCAAGAGAAATATAAGGAAGAAAAACTTTCAAAAATTGTAAAAAGAAGAAGGGGCCAGAAGGTTGGTACAGAGTGTAGAAACACCTTCCAGGGTGCTTGCCAACCTGGGTTTGATCTCCAGAATATCCTCTCTGTGCCATAACATGTACACACACACACACACACACACACACACACACACACACACACACACACACACACACCAAAATAAATAAATAAAAACTGTAGGAGAGTGTAATTAGTTTTCTTTGAATAGTAACAGAAATACTACTGCATTTTAGAGTCTTAGTGATAGGTTGGTTACCTTTAGACACTCAGAATGCCCAGTTGCACCACTTGAAGAACTGTTCCTTCAAACAGAAGTTATAATGAGGAATACTCCACACAGTAAGCAATGAGACTGGCTTTGGTTCTAGGCATGCTTCCTTCATTAAAGACCTTCACCGTTAACAGTCTTAGTTTCCATTCCATGATTACAATAATGATGAGATACAGGACTGATATAGTTACAGTCATTATATGTCACTATGCTGAGAAATTTCAGTTGACTTTATCCTTTAAATATGGTGAGTTGATGTTTAAGTAGCATGGGGAATTGATGCTTATGCTATCAGAATAAGAGTTTCCAGCTTAGATCAGAATTGGCTACACATCTGTACAGTGACAAATTTAGAGAAATCTTCACTATGTGGAAATGATTAAACAATGGGGAGAAATTCATATTATAAAATGTTATGCAGCACTTAAAACTATTTACAGTGAATTTTAGTGACATGCATTGATAAAATAAGAAGTGGAAGTGGAACACATAAAATTTTGCATTATATGTAATTTAACCAGGATGCTGCCTTTCTTAAACTATTCACATATGCACTTCAGAAAGGCATGGGAATGCATGCTTATGAGGTTATAACTAGTGTCCTTTTAGAGCACTGACCTATGATGTTCTTAGCATAACTTTAGGTTATACTAAGGTATCATCTTTTATCATCATTTTTTTTGTGGTATTATCCTAAAAGACCAGGGCTTTACTTTCTTCTGTTTCTAAGCTTGTGAGAAGATGTTAAAACAGTGGAAGTGGAGAGAAAACCACTTCTACCAGTGTCCAGCTGTGTTTAAGCAGATGTCAAATTGGACTTTGAAAGTTTTAGAAATTTCTGTACTTTCTTTTCTATTTACATAGACAAACCATGAATGAAGTAGAGTTAGACTCATTCTTTCCCTTGTCAAGTTGTTGTGTTGGAAACACATCAGTACATGTTGTGTAAACAGTAATTATAATCATTATCGTAAATAAATGTCATTAATATTTTTCAAACTTCACTTACTTGTCCCTAGATTAACTTCTCTAGAAACTTCTGATGAGTATTTTTTTTTCTCTATCATGGTCTTTTGTGCTTAAAAGGGAATTCTAGACACACAAGAACAGTGTCAAGCACAGTTTTTTGATAAATGCATTTTCTCTGGTGGTCTTTGTAGGCTGGTTGTGAGCAGAGGCACAGCTCCTTTGAGTGATGGCTATCTGGCTCAGTGCTAGCAGCAAAAATGGGTAGCTCTTCTAAGAGGCCTTTAAGAGGCTCTGCTACCAAACATTTTATAAGGATTTATGAGTAACCAACTCAGTGTCTGCATGGACCGAGACACTTCCCAGAGTTGGAACAGTAAACATTGCTCCTAGAGCTGGCTATAAACAAGGTTCTGTGATACTAGACTTTCAGGGAACTAAGTGGGAGGAGCCAGTGCCAGCATAGCATAATTTAAGTTAAATAGCAGGTTTTCTTGCTTATGCAGACAGAAAAGGTTTCAGACAAGAGCCTCTAAACCGGTCACAATGTGATTGAAAAATATGTGCAAACTTGGGAAAGAGCAGAGAAAGAACATGTGTAGTCTTAACTTAAAAATATGGAGTTAAAATGGGAATAAAGTGATATAAAGTAAATAAGTAACTTAAAGATAGAAAAGATGTAAATGTAAAAGTGTAAAGATGAAAAAGAGTTTGGATTATGTATATTGTTGTATTGTCTTTAAAATTTTTGACTGCTAGGTGACCTTGGATTATGAAAACTGCTAGACTAAACCAACCAATATACTTCAAAATTATCTTGATTTAAAAATTTAAGTCAAAAGATGATACTTTGAGGGAGGGGTTATGCTTTTGTTTCCACAGGAAAGGAGAGGCTGTGGATTCATTTCAGGTTTGATCAAGGAAGATCCCATGAAAAATCTGTGGTGGGAAAAAATGGCCCAGGTGACCCAGCATCTCAACATGCCTCTGCAGCAGTTTCCTGGAGCTCCTTAACCAGACCATCTTTAAAGGTGCAGATTAAGGTGATCCAGCCTCACAAAACACTCCAGTCAGGACAGGACCACAATCCTAAATTTTCTCAGGGTCCACAAAAGATTACTAGCACCCCGAAAAACAGGAAATATTCCAGAGAACTATACCCACATTCTGCAAAAGATGGATTATGGATGCTTGACTTTGTTTAAAAGGTTTGGTTGCAAATTATTTGTCATAGACAAAAATAAGATAAAAGAGTTAAACTTAAAGATCTCTTTCTAAAGGAAAAAAGGGAGAATAGGATATAGAAATGATAGAATAAAAGGATAGATTATTGAATCTACTTTAATCCAATAAAACTATTACTCTTAGGATATTTTATATTGGTATGGATTTTAGTTTACTAATACAAATTTAAAGTAATTTCTATTATACTGTATGCTTATTTTTATAAGTTGTTTGGGATATTATGTTTATACACCTCATTTACAATGTAATATGTAGTTAGAAATGCAAATTAATTGTTATCTATAGGTTTTCAAGGTCATATAGAGATGTATTTCAGATAGATAGGAAATCTTCAAAAATCTTCAAAAACCTACAGAAAATGGCATTTAAAATGTTTTAAGAACTTAGACTGTTCTAAAAAGTGAAACACATCTGCTCCTGGCAAAAACAATTACTTCAAAGAGGATGGTGGGCATTGAAGAAGCTTAATGTGGAGTTTGTTTTCTTTATGGCAAAAACTAGCCATGTGGGCAAAGAAAATGCCGTTGAAACTGAACCAGCAGGATACAAGAAAGGTGACTGCAGAACTTTTCCAAGACAAGGTAAAACAGTCCTTCAAAATGTCCTGTTCACAGGAAAGTCTGTCAGATATGCTAGGCCTGTAGGCCAGAGTTGGAATCCCCAATGTTACAGAGGAACTTTAGGTGACTATAAGACAGTGAGATATCCCTGTCATTAGGTAACATTTTTATCCTTCTGGGGTCTTTGATAAACTTGAAGACTAAGTTGTTATAATTATAGTTTTCCTTAGTTATAATAGAAAGTAAATTAAATACAAAATTTTAGATTCACCAAAAATAATTAAATATTTTCTTTAATTGTGTCAAATGCTAATAGATTGGATAATGTTACTGTAATTCTTACTTAACTGCTTTGTTATATATAATCTAACTGTGTTAACGTTAAAACCTATTTTAATTAGACAAAAGGGGAAAATGCTGTGAAATTATCCTTTCTACGTTGTAAAGATTTGTTACTTGAACTGGTTTAATAAATCACTGATTAGCCAGAAGCCAGGCAGAAAGTAGAGGTGGGGCAACCAAACTAAGGATAAGGAGGAGAATGGTGGAGGAAGGAGTCACCACAAAGATGCAGAGGAGGCAGGAGATGAATTACCATGCTAATAAAGGTAGCTCCACATGGCAAAGTGTAAATAAAGTGCATGGATTAACTTAAACTGTAAGCGCTACCTAGTAACAAGCCTAAGCTATTGACTGAGTGTTTATAATATTAAGTCTCAGTGTACCTATTTGAGAGTTGCTGGTAGTACAGAAACTTCCACTTACAAGGCACTGTAGGTTTTGCCTATCTAATTAAGTGCTTTAGAACAGAGCTATGGCTTATTTTGATTGGAAAGATAAGAGTGGCTATTTGCATTCCATCTGGGAGGGAAGAAAAGTAACATATCCCATGCTCAAACTCTTGAATCCTCAGCCTTAGGCATAAGTCTCTTAAGAATTTCAGAAGTTCCTGTCTCCTTCACAACCACTTCAGAACATTCATGAGGCCATGGTTGCAGTCTCTGGTTCTACCAAATATTCTCATCTTCTCTGTCATTAAGCATATGTCAGAATCCATCGTATATTTGAACAGCTCCTTTAAGCTGTCAGATTGTTTCCATTAGGCCCATTCAATCTTGGTTAGCCCCCCAGAGAAATGTGTATGTTATTATATATTTACTGGCATATATTTCATCAGTAGACTAAAGTTCTCATGGGCTGGAATTATAAAGTTATATATTGCCAATATTTAGCATCATGTGTAACACTATAGAATATATGAATGTATTAATACTTAGAACTAAAGCAAAGTTGTTCAAATAACCTCACTGTGGTGTGGGATGCCCTTCTGTACAGTGGTGTGGGACATTGTCTATATTCTGTCAATTATGTTTTAAATAAATGCTGATTGGCCAGTAGCCAGGTAGGAAGTATAGGTGGGACAACCAAACAGGAAGTAGAGGTGGAACAAGGAGAACAGGAGCATTCTGGAAAGAAGAAAGCTCTTTCTAAAGTTCTGTTTCAATCACCGAAGAAGGACAATGTGACCTACCCTACTGAAAAAGGTACCAAGCCATGTGGATAACATAAATTAAAAATAATGGGCTAAGATATGTTATAAGAGCTAATACAAAGCCTAACTCCATAACTTATGAAGACTTCTGTGTGATTTTCTTTGTGGCTAAATGGCTGTGGTAATTGGGTAGGACAGAAACCCCAACAAGCAAACCCTCATGTGTTGATTTTATTAGTTAATGAATAAAGCTACTTTGGCCTATGGCAGGGCATAATACAGCCAGACTGGAAGAGATGTATAGAGAAAGTAGGTGGTGTCAAAGAGATGCCATGTAGCTGCCAAAGGAAACAGAAGCCAGAACCTACCAGTAGGCCACAACCTCCTGGTGATACATAGATTAATAAAAATGGGTTAAGTTAAGATGTAAAAGTTAGTTAATAAAATACCTCAGCAATTCACCAAGGAGTGTTGTAATAAATATAATTTCTATGTGATTATTTGTGTCTGAATATTTGGGAAACTAAATCACTGTCTCCACTTACAAAATGGAGCACCAACCTGAGTCAACTATATACACATAAAACCCGAGAAGTAAAAGCATGGGATAAAACCGGACTTGCTGAACATAGCGGACAATGAGGACTACTGAGAACTCAAGAACAATGGCAATGGGTTTTTAATCCTACTGCACGTACTGGCTTTGGGGGAGCCTAGGCAGTTTGGATGCTCACCTTACTAGACCTGGATGGAGGTGGGTGGTCCTTGGACTTCCCACAGGTCAGGGAACCCTGATTGCTCTTCGAGCTGATGAGGGAGGGGGACTTGACCGGGGGAGGGGGAGGGAAATGGGAGGCGGTGGCAGGGAAGAGGCAGAAATCTTTAATAAATAAATAAATTTAAAAAAATAAAAAAAAAATCCTGAGAAGTAGAAGGGAATTCTAGACACAAAAGAACATAATTAATCATAGTTTCTTGGTAGTAACATTTTCTCAGGTAGGCTCTATTTGCTAGAGGCAAGCAGAGGCATGATTGCTTTAAGAGAGGTCTTCCTGACAACTTTTAACAGCAAAACTGCATGGCTTCTTTAAGAGGTTTCCTGGTTCATGCTGGTGCTAGCAGCACAAACGTCTCTGACTCTTGGAAGTCTTGCACTTAAATGTGGTTTGTGAGCAGCATGCCATTAGTTGCTTAATTTTGACATAGACCCACTGCATCCCTGGAGCTATGGTAGGAAGTATGGCTCTTAGAGGTAGTGAACATACCTCTGCCATGTCATATAAGGCAGAGCCAACAGATGGGACTGTGGAGTTGGTCCTAGCAACTCCCGTTTAGCATTTAAGAAAAACTAGGTGCTCCTTTTTAGTCTGTTTTCCTACTGTTCTTTGTTAGTATGAAGTACCAAACCAGTATTTCTCTGTATTGTATGCTGATAGAATGTTTGATTTTAAAAATTACTTTTGAATTGCTAACTTTAGTTTTATGTATGCATAATAAAACCATTAAGTGATTAAAAAAATAGAAAAGGATTTCAGATTCACAGTAAGACGGATTCAGATATAAAAGACTTCTAAACAAGACATAGTTTGTTTAAAAATGTATGTAGGCTGGGGAGAGAGAGGAAAAAGAGAGTAGTTATAGAACAGTAAAAGTAATATAAAAGAGTACAGACAGTCATAGATTAAGGGAGTATAGATAATAAAATAAATATTAAAATTAATAGAGAAAAAGCCACATAAATATAAAAAATATACAGAGACTCTTGATTATGTATACTGCTATGTTTTCTTTTAATTTTTGGACTGTGAATAAACTACATTGTAGATGCTGCTAAGCTAAATCAACATATATATTTTAATGATATCTTCATAAATTTGAGCCTAAGGATATGTAACTTTGCAAAACAGGTTCTGCTTTTATTTCCACAGAAGATGAGAACCTGTGGCTTCCTTCCAGGCTAATGTGATTTGCTCAAACAAGACCCACCCAGAAAGGTCTCTGTGAACCCTAAAAATACTTTGCACAACAAACAGCAGGAAGCACTTTGAAGAAAAAAAATACATCCAAATTTCAAAAATGTTTTTTTATAAATGTTTATTTTTATTTAAACAGGATTGATTATAAATGGTTCAATGGTCACAGTCAATTTCTAAAAAAATGGAAATAAGGAGGATATGATACAGATATGAATATATACATTGGTATGAACTTTTTATTGATATAAATTTAAGGTAGATTTTTGTTACATAGTATATATGTACTTCTATTCTTGTTTAAAGTATTGTGTTTGTGCAGCTCATTTAAAATGTGATATACAATTAAAAATTCCAGAGCAATAAATAGTAATTTGTAATAGTCAAACCTATAGTCAGGTTAGTTAACTATTCTAGATACACAGAGATATATTTCAGTTAGACAGATAACCTTCAAGACTTCAAGACTTGCAGAATATGGCATTTAAAATATTTTAAGAACTTAGACTACTCTAAACAATGAGACATGTCTGCTTCTCAGCACTAATTACTTCAGAGAGGTTGGTGAGCATTGAAGGAATTCATTATACAATTTGCCTTCAATGTGGCAAGGCAGGCCATTTGGGCAAGAAACTGCTCTTGGGGGCTGAGAGATGGCTCAGTGGTTAAGAGCATTGCCTGCTCTTCCAAAGGTCCTGAGTTCAATTCCCAGCAACCACATGGTGGCTCACAACCATCTGAAATGAGGTATGGTGCCCTCTTCTGGCCTTCAGGCATACATGCAGAAAGAATATTGTATACATAATAAATAAATATTAAAAAAAGAAAAAAGAAACTGCTCTTGCCTTGACTGCTTTACAGTATGCTGTATGAACTGGATATGCAGGACCTACAGAAAAGTGACTGCTTAACTTTCCAAAAGACTGGATTGTCCTTCGGGTTTCCTTTTTCACAGAAGAAACTGCCAGACATTCTAAAGGACACAGAAGAAAACAACTGATGAAATTTGCCAGTACAAGGCAGAACAGATCTTCAAATTTCCTGCTTCATAGAAAAGTCTTCTGGATACTATGGGCCTGTAGGCTGAAGATGGGTGCCCCAACATTACAAAAGAACTTTAGGTAGCAGTCCAGGCAACGAGATGTCTCTGTCATTGTTAGAACTTTGGAAGTTGCTTACAATGCACTTTCTGTTTATTTAGATAATATTATATCTTTCTGGGGTCTTTGAAGAGTTGAAGAAAAATGGAGTTTTTGTTTCTGCAATTGTAATATCTAGTCTAGAGATACCTGTTATCTGTCAGTCTTTGTCCAGAATAAAAGTTTATGAAACACTAAAGGACTCAAGTATTCCTTAAGTAAAAGCTTGAGCATAGATAGTATCTACAGTCTGTCTATATAGTTCCTCAATAGAAATTCATGTGTTCTAGCTATGTGACTCTTCCTTGATTTATTTTTTTATCATCAAAACTCTATTTAAACTAACATTATTATTGTCATCAATTAGACAGTATATCTTTAGGAAAAAATCATCTTCATAAAAATACACAAAAAAGATGCCTGTAGAACAAGATGTTTCCATGAGATAAACATACTTTATTAAAAGTAGTGGAAATCTCTTCATACCCATTCATACCCATATACAAGAGAAAGATGGTAGCAGCAAATATGTGAAGCCATATCAGAAGCAAAAGGTATTCTGGAATCTGTGGTCTCAGTTTCTTGTCCAAGATTCACCAATCAGAGATTCACCTGCTGGTAGGCTGACACCCTAAAATCAACTGCCATTCACTGCTCCTCTAATGGCTACCAGCAAGAATATTAGAGTAACAGAAAAGAAACTTGTATACAGTAAAAATAATAATAATGTGGCTATTTATGGCAGTACTGTGTTGTGGGATGTTCATCTGTCTGTGTGTTGCTTTTATTAGTTAATGAATAAAGAAACTGCCTTGGCCTGTTGATAGGACACAACTTAGGTAGGTGGGAAGATGGAACTGAATGCTGAAAGAAAAAAGGGTGGAGTCAGAAAAATGCCATGGATCCACCACCGGAGAGACATGCTTTGTCAGTAAGCCACTAACACATGACAATACACAGATTAATAGAAATGGGTTAAATTAAGATGTAAGACTTAGCCAATAAGAAGCTGGAGCTAATGAGCCAAGCAGTGTTTTAATTAATACAGTCTCTGTGCGGTTATTTCTGGGCTAAGCTAGTTAGGCGGCCTGGATGAGCAAGCGGGCTCTCCTCCTACAGTATTCTTATTCTAATCAGATGTCACTCAGTGGTTTGGGGATTAAGTTTAATGATATCTGCAAGTTACTGCTTCAAAAGTTCCTAAAAATTTTACAAACATCTACATACAAATAAAGCAAATGTCATAAAATAGTAATGGTTGGTGGTCTCACTGTTTTTACATACAGTTGTATATTTTCTTATTTTTCTTATTCATATTTAATTTTTTTTTTTTTTTGGTTTTTTGAGACAGGGTTTCTCTGTGGTTTTGGAGCCTGTCCTGGAACTAGCTCTTGTAGACCAGGCTGGTCTCGAACTTACAGAGATCCTCCTGCCTCTGCCTCCCAAGTGCTGGGATTAAAGGCATGCGCCACCACGGCCCGGCCATATTTAAATTTTTGCTAAAACAACGAATAAAAGTGCGAGCACAAAAGTTCACAAAACTTGCTTGAGTTATGCATGCACATATAAAGTGCTCACTCATGAATGAAAGCCTATTAATGGCATTGTGTTATTCTATTAGCCCATTTAATGGTTCTTGATTTAGGACACATTTATTAGGAACAACTAGTCTAAATGAAAACAGAGCAGATGGTGGAGACATTCAAATGTGAAAACAAATTCTGACTCAGTCCCTCAGGCAGCTAATTGACTCTTGAAAGGGGTTCTACTAAAAGCAATGATAATGTTGTCCATTTAGCATTTGAGGTGCTATTCATTCTACCATGATTCATGCCTTGTTATTTTAATTATTACCACTAGATGGGCATATTCTAGAGCCACTTTTACAAAATTGTTAACTTCACAAACTGTTTCTCAGACTGTTCAGAAAAGGAAATGTACATAAGATGGTATTTGGTGATATGCCTTAGAACAAATAAACTTTTATATGTGTATATACACATTGTTATATGTCCATATATAGATGAGTGTTTGCCACCCCTTCTCTCCCTCTCCCTATGTGTGTGTGTTTAGATAGATAGATGAATTATTGATAAATAGACAAATAGATAGAATGAATGAGCAAATGAATGAATGGATTGTTTTTTACTAAGTTTGAGAATTTGTTATCTGCTAGGAGTAAGATTCAGAACTTTGATCATGCTAAGCCAGTATTCAACTACCAAACTTCATTACCAGTATGTAAACATCTTTTTGGGGTTTTAGGAGAGAAAATAAGCAAAACTTTGGAATAGCAGAAAGCATCAGAGCCAGAACAACAAGCGCAATTTCTTGCACAGTTTCATGTGTACATTTAAAGTTGGACCCCAGTCCCATTCTTTTCCACATTGGGAGCACAAAAAGTCTACTACTTCTTAGTGAAGGATTGCATAAAATTTGTGTAGATGAGCAATGAAAAAAACTTCTGGATTTTTGCTCAGTATCTCAGTATTGGTCTATAAAATGCTATGCAGAGAATAAAGGAAGCTTTTGTAGAACTGATCATATGTTCCACCAAAGAAAGAGCAAAGGTTTGCTCTTTGTTCTCTTAGCATCACATTGCAATAGATACTTTTTCAAAAATAACTGCTTTTGATTACCCTCATCAAAACAAAGTTCTC
>NC_022019.1:35785469-35796434 GCF_000317375.1 Microtus ochrogaster
TTGTAATAGCCAGAACCTGGAAACAACCTAGATGCCCTTCAATAGAAGAATGGATGAAGAAAGTGTGGAATATATACATATTAGAGTACTACTCACTTGTTTTTTTGATTACCGTAATCAAAACAAGGTACTTTTGACAGTATTTTTTTTTTTGAAATCTTGTAAAACCACAATTACAATTGAAGTTAAGTGTTGTTGGAAATTTTAAGTTTCTGTCAAATATCCTCATTCAGCTGAGTGATCTATTTATCTACCAGGGAGCCCTATGAACCTATAAGGATTTATCCACAGATGATCCTGTGCTGCTCAGTAACCAGGAGTCAGAGACTCACCAGAAGTCTGCAGCCTGTGAAATAAATGGAGCATGCCAGAGGAGAACAGAAGACCTAAAGGTAATTAAACACAAAAGACTTGAACATATTTCTAAATTCCAAGAAGATTGTTACAGTAGCTGCTGCCAACAACAGGACAGTGATGAGTCTCCTCACCAACAAACTGAAATCTGGACTTCAAAACTAACAGATGGCCTCAGCCTGAAGCTTGACAGCTGTGTTCAAAGTACACATTATGAGGAGTTCTGGCAGGTAACAGGGTTTCTGTCACTAAAAACTTCATGAGAGACTACCTGTGTGTGGAGATTCACTTTCTAAAAGGAAAGATCTTAAGAGAGGTAGTGAGACACTCCCCAGGGATGGGAGATGTAAAGGATGAGCAAAATGCATTAAAATGTTTTGAGTAAATGAGAAAATAAAGGATTTCTTTGTCTTTTTATTGTTGTTATTGCTTTTAAAATAAATATGCTAGAGCATTTTCTAGCCCCATCACTTAATTAAAGGCTTTTATCTTTGTGTAGTTGAATAAATTAATCCATTCATTGATTTTTTTTGAGACAGTGTGTCATGTAGCCTCCAACTCACTCTGTAGCTACAAATGACCTAAGTCTTCTGATTCTCTTGTCTTCAAATCCATAGTACTGGGATATAGGCAGAACCCCCACGTCCATGTTTGTAGTACTTGTTGTATATCTACAAATATAATAAGTTAGATGTGTATCTCTCATCCTACAAAAAACCAACTTAAAATAAGTTAAGGAACTTGGGGTAAGATCTTAGTATTGAATTACTAGAGAAAAAACACTTCAAGATATAGTCACAGGACAGGCTCCAAAACCACAGAGAAACCCTGTCTCGAAAAACAAAACAAAAAAAAAAAAGGGGGGGGCTGGAGAGATGGCTCAGTGGTTAAGAGCATTGTCTGCTCTTCCAAAGGCCCTGAGTTCAATTCCCGGCAACCACATGGTGGCTCACAACCATCTGTAAAGAGGTCTGGTGCCCTCTTCTGGTCTACACACATGCACACAGACAAAATATTGTATATATAATAAACAAATAAATATTTAAAAAAAACAAAAAAAAAGATATAGGCACAAGTGGTGACTTTCTAAAAATTCTAATAGAAAAGGAAATAATCCCTAAAACTGACAGACAAGACTGAATGAAACGTTAAAGTTTCTACATAGCAAAGAAACAATTATCCAAGTAAAGAAACTGCCTACAGAAAAGGAAAGACATTTTCAGATATAAATAGACAAGGTACTGATATTCAGAATATATAAAGAACTCAAAAATGTTCACACACACACACACACACACACACACACACACACACATCAAATACCAAATCAATAAATAGTCAAATAAATTGAGCAGACATTTCAAAAGAGAATGATAAAAATGGGCAATAATATATGACAAAAAAATGTTGACTAACCTTGGCTATCAGGGAAATGAAAGTCAAAACTTTCATTTGTATTTTATTTGATACAGTCAGAAGAACTAGCATAAAGAAAATAAAAAATGCTGGTGAGTGTGAAAGAAAGAAGCCTTACACACTGTTATTGTGGGTGTGGATTGTTGAAGCCACTGTGGAAATCAGCCTGTAATTTAAAAAATATAAAAAGAACAAGAAATGCTATATGATCTAGCTCTAACACTCTTGGGTATATACCCAAAGATGTCTAAGTCAGAAAATTTCAGACATCTGCTTGTACATGCTGCATGTAATACTTGTTATTCATAAAAGTCAAATTATAGAATCAGCTGAGATGTCTGCTGTCTACCAACAGATGAAAGTATGGCCTGACTTCTTACAATCAGGGTACCTTTTCTTCAGTGCCCTAGGTATCAGGCTACCTTCCCTCCACAGCTTCAGTTATAGCCAGACTTCTCAATAGTTAGAATTCATTTCTCCTCATAGTTGTAGATATCCAGTATACTTTCCCTTCACAGCTGTAGGTATGTCTTGACATGACAATGAGGATACCTTTCTCTTCAGAGCTATTGCGGAGAACTCCTCAACCAGCGAGAAAGAACGACCACGACACGAGGATTCTTCTCAGATCACGCTTTACTGGAGTGCACTTGGTTGAGAGATAACATGAAGCGAAGGGGGGCAGAAAACGAGAGAGCAGAAGAGAGAGATAGACACGAGAGAGAGGCGCTAGAGAGAGACAGGGGGGATACAATGGCGGCTGCTTATATATGGAATTGGCACTGTGATTGGCTGCCACCATCAGCTGACACCAGACTGCATCGAGATAGGCCCAGGGACCCTTATCCACAGCGCATGCGGGAAGAGGGGGATAGGCAGCTCTCAAAGGCATAGCCAAATATGGGGTTGTTTATAACCAACAAGACAGGACGTGGTGCCATCTTGTAATGGCTATCCTGTCCGGCTCACTACAAGCTATAAGTATTCCATATATGTTTTCTCCATGGTTTCAGGTATACCCTGACTTAATAACATTCACGGCAGCTTTCCTATCATCTGTAGATATCCAGGATTGTATTTGGACACTGCTCAGGCAGTTTCTGGAGCCATCCAGACCCAAATAGTCACACAGAAAATATATTAATTATAACACTTTTTGTCCTGTTAGCTCAAGATTCTTATTAACTTAACCCATTTCTATTAATCTCATCACAAGGCTGTGGCTTATCAGTAAGATTCTGTTCTGACATCTTTGTGCTTTAATAACTACATTGCATCTCTTTTACTCTACCTAATCTCTATATTTATCTCTTACATATTAATTTAACCCATTTCTATTAATCTGTGTATGGCCACATGGCTGTGACTTATTGGGCAATGTTTCCAGCATTTGTTTGTGGCAGCTCCATGGTGTCTCTCTTACTCTGCCCTTCTTCCTCCCGGCATTCAGTTCAGTTTTTCCCCCGCTTACCTAGGTTCTGCCCTATCAATAGGCCAAGGCAGTTTCTTTATTCATTAATGGTAATCACAGCACACAGAGGGGAATCCCACTTCAAATCTGGGTATCTTCCTCCACACAGCTGTAGATATCCTGACTACCTTCCTTTCAGAGTTGTAAGTATAGCCTGACTTCTGACAGTAAAGGATAACTTTCCCTCCAGAGCTGTAACACTTGCACTATGAATTTAAACAATAATGTAACCCTTTTAGATTTTATATTTCTCTTCAATTAAATTGAATCACTGATTCAGGTGTAAATTCAGGTGTAATATTGATTTATATTAGTTCCTTTTCTGTTGTTGTGCTATAATGTCTAGGTCAACTTATAAATATTAATTTGGCCTTTGGTTCCAGAGGCATACAGGATCACCATGAAAGTGGCATGGCAGCTGGACAGTGGTGGTGCATACTCTTAATCCCACACTCAGGAGACAGAGGCAGGTGGGTCTCTGTGAGTTTGAGGCCAACATTGCCTACAAGAACTAGTTCTAGGAAAGACTTCAAAGCTACAGAGAAATACTTTCTCATAAAAAGAAAGTGTTATGGCTACAAATGTCTAACATGACAGCTAAAACAGGAAGATAAGAACTCAAATCCTTAACCTACAGCATGAATCAGAGAGTATAAACTAGAAAAGCCTACCCCCAGTGACTTATTTCCTCCAGCAGGACAGCATTTCATAAGTCTTCCCAAATGATTCCATCAACTTAGAAGGATTGATTTCTCAGATTTCAAGCTTACCTTATTGCTTCATGGTGAAGAAAAACACTGTAAGCCATTAGGTACCTTAACACCTGTATTATAGGAATGAATTCCTACAAGAGAAAAACTTTCTTGAGTGAAAATATGTTTAAAGAGTTGTTTTAATTGTGATTATGTGGTATCACTATGTTTTTGTTTTGTTATGTGAATGTGCATGCTGGTTTATGATAATGTTAGACCTTAGGGATTTCTAGCAGATTACAGAAAGTTGTCAAAAATCAGACCTTGGTCCTGGGAGTGAACATTTCTTAACTGCCCAGCCATGTTTCTAGTGGTCCAAATATTTTAAAGCCTATTTGTATCAATTCAAAGTCAGGAAATATGGATAAACTCACACAGAAGAAAACTCTATTCCTGAAAATGATTTTGTAAAGATTTTAGACAACATAGTTGTCTTCAGCTTCAAGAAAAGAAAATAATATTTCATTTTATTTTTTATCATAGCCTTGAAGGAAGTAAATTATTTACCATGCTCATTGAAGACTGATGGTAGAGATCACTTCATTGTGGTTTCTATTTTAAAACATTTGAAGTAGAGACTAAAGTGTGCTACATGTGTGAAAAATCCATTTAGTGAAGTTTATTTTGTTGTCCTTATATTTCTTTTGTGACTTTTGTTAATCTATTGTGTTTTTATTTAGTGATAGATATTTTTCTGCTACAGTGCATAGAATGGTAACCACATTATCTAAGTGGTCCATTGTTTATTTAAATATCAGGCAGTGTGTGATCATACTTTTCAAGTAAGAGTGTCTATGAAATAGTGGTGGGTTGCTGCTCCTAGTTTTGTTTTTCATATTTCCACAAATTTTTAAATTCCCTTGAAATTTTCTTGTTTGTTATTCAGTTTGGCTTAGATGTTAGTAATGATTCAGGGATACCTTTGAACTCATAATCCTTGTGTGTCTACCTTCTGAGTACAAGTCTAAAGGTAAATGATTTGCTCCCAACATTTGCTGTTTTGTCATCACAATTTAACAATGTTAATGTTAAAAAGCTTAATAGAAGAGAGTATAAGAAACATTAATTATCTCATCTGTGTATTTAAAACCGTATTTTCATTTATCTGGTAGAGATGTAATAAAGTAGGATAATGAACATTCAACTGTGTATCTCATACCATAGCTTGATGTTTTAAATATGTGTGTTTTAAATATTAGTGTATATATTTATATACATATATATTGATGTTCCATGCTTCCCCCATCCCCATTAGTTAAGCATTTGGCATTTTATCTTGAAGAATTGCCTTCTAAGGAAATTATCCTGAGATGCCAGATAATGTAATGGCACTAAGATTTATTTTGTAACAAAGATTTATGGTGTTTATATAATGTGATTATGGGTTTGTAGGACCAATGCAGCTATGTGGAGACCAGAAGACAACTTAGCAGTTTCTACTTTTGGTCCTCTTAATATGATGATCAAGGTCAGTTTTCCATCCTTGCACACCACACACCTTTCCCATGGAGCCATCTCACTGGTGCTCAAATAAGATTATTAGGAATATTATAATAGTAAACTACTGTCTTCTTTTCAGATTGTAAACTTAATTTCATACAAGGATAGAGGAACACAGTATAATTTGAAGAATAAATGAATAAGTTCAATTGAGGTCAATTGTAGTCAAATGAATCCCTAAGTTTCATCACTAAAACTCACATAGGGGAAGAAAATAATAGACACCTGTGAGTTGTCCTCTCAGTGCTACATACACATTGTGGCACAGATCTATACACACAAACACAGTTCAAACATTTTGAAATGGATAAAGTTAATAAAGCAAAAAAAATAATTTTTGAGCAATATTAAATGGTTGCATATTTAAATTATGGAATTTCAAGAACTATTACTGTTCATCAGAACAATAATGGTCCCTTTTAAATCATATTTTATCCTTTCATTCTCTGATTTAATGATAGGTAATTTAAAAACACATAACTCAAATGGACTTAACTGGCTATAACCCCAGCACTTGCAGGACTGTGTTAGGCCAATCTCTGAGTCTGTGGCCATGTTGGTGCCCATAGTGAATTCCATGGCAGCTATGGCTTTGTGGACATACCCTGTGTCAAAAAATTCTAAAATTACAATCTTATCTCAAATTTTGGAACTTTTCCTAATATAATCTGGCTGGACTCAGACTGGTTTCAACAAAAGCTTTTATTATCTTAACACATCAAGAGAATTGTGTTGACAATGAATCTGAGTAGCAATATGGAGAGGTATAGGAATACATTGAATTATTTGACAACCATCAAGAGGGGACTTTTCTCACCTTCAAGTGATAGAAGACAGAAGGAATAGTAGCTCATCTTCATCCTCAGCATTATTATGACCTGTAGAGTTGGGTCAGTAGTGCTGCTCCTCTTGGATACCAAAGTTTAATTCCTGGTACCTATATCTGATTCTTCAGAACTACTTGTATTTCCCAGTTCTAAAGATCTGTTGCATTCTTCTGGCCTCCTAGGGAACCAGATATGCAAATGATGAAAAGACAGATATGTATATGATTACATATTGTTAAAAGGGGTTTTATTCATGTGTCTATAATCTTAGAAAGGAATAAAATTTAATTTGTATAAGTTTTGCCAATGAGTATACCAATGGCATGCCCGTAACCAGTAGTAATCAGAAGATGCTGTCTGATCCCCTGTGACTGGAGGTAAAGACAATTGTGAGCTGTCTTTCGGGTGCTGGGAATCAAAAGTCAGTCCCTGTGGGTGAACAGCCAGTGTTTTAAGTGCTGAGCCTTCTATTCAGTTCCATGAACATGTCATTAAAAGCAGTAAGGTGTGACTGGCTGATCTGAGTTCATCTTTACCTCAGCCTTGATGACCCATCAGAAACTAACTTAGACTTGGTACTTAAAGAATTTTCCAAGCCAAAATCTCCACAAAATGAGGAAAAAGTACAATGAATGATCACAAGAGAAACTGACAATAAAAATCTTTAAAAGATGGTTGACTATTTAATCAGAGCCAGAAGAGTGAGTTTATCTTCAATAAGGTAAATAACCATCAATTGGAGACCACAATCTCACATGTCAAATGTACCCCTGATTAAATTTAGACCTCTTGTAAGGAAAGAAAAGTAACTTGCAGGCATGAAGTCTGACTTGTTTGAATGGTTTTATATTCTATTTCCCTGACACCTGCAAAACTTCCAGTAAGGTGCCCTGAATGGTGGCCACTCTATATGACATCCAGGTTGTGAGGAGAGCCTGAGACTTGAACTTAAGTCACTCTAAGGCTAAGACAATCAGGAATTTACAAAGAGCTGTGGAGTTTAGAAGAATTGTTAGGTTTGGGTGTGAAAGCCCAAAGTTCAAATGCCCAAAAGCAGTGCTTGGGGTGTATTTGAGGACCAGTTGGCATGAACTGTATTCTATCCATTCAACTGTGATGGATCATTCCCAACTAGGTCTTCCATTCTTTCATCAATTCATGTAGCTTGTCAGTGACAGTACCCTATATCCTCCACTTTGTGGCCCCCACTGGAACCTTAAAGCTCTTCTGTCTCCAACACATCAATCCCTGGTACCTGCTTCCTGGCATGAATAAGGATATTCTAATAGACATTTATATCTCTCCCTTTGGCTAACATCTCATGAAATAGTGGATACTATGAAATTATTATTTCCTTGATAATTTCTTTCTGGAAAAAGACTGACTGCTGATGAGACTATCTGTACTGAAAAAACATTTTCTCCTTCTCTGACCTCCTTGGTGGGGGTTCTAGAGATGGGGAAACATTAATTATAGGACTTAGTTATATTACTTAGCTGTGCATATGTCTTACCATTTATCTAAACCTGTTAGGACCCCAAGGATAAATTAATTGCCTTATATCTTCACCACTGTTCTAAATTAGTCACAATGAAAAAAAAATACTGTTTACAATTTGTTATTAATGATGTGCTCCTTTTTTCTATTGTTTTCTTTTTATTTTAAAGAATACTCTCTCTATGAAACTCTGGGTGGCCTAGAACTCACTATATAGACTAGGCCCTTCTAGACATCAGAGAGATTTGCCCACGTTGTTTCCAGTGTACCTGAATTATAGATGGGTACATCACAGATGCACAGATGTATAGATGGGTACTTGGTTTTTGTTTTGTTTTGTTTTGTTTTTTTCATGTAGCCTTGGCTGTCATGGAACTAACTCTGTAGTCCAGGCTGGCATTGAATTTACAGAAATCCATATGCCTCTGCCTTCCAAGTGTTAGGATTAAAGATATGTACCACCACTAATTGTAATATACTAATTTAATTTGGTTCTTTTCATTGATTTAATAATAGTGAGTGACTGAGCCTGACTTTTTGGGGTAGCAAAGACATAGGCTCTGGTCCTAACTCCAGTAACAGAAAAGAGTTTCATCAAATTCATCCTTCCTGTCTCAAAGTCCACTGTCTTCCAACTATGAGCAATATTGTTTTTCTTAGCCAGGCGGTGGTGGCACATGCCTTTAATCCCAGCATTCAGGAGGCAGAGGCAGGTGGATCTCTGTGAGTTCGAGGCCAGCCTGGTCTACAAGAGCTAGTTCCAGGACAGGAACCAAAAGCTACGGAGAAACACCTATGACAAACATAGATGACTATTGATCTATATAATTCTCAATACCTATCTAACTTAAAGACTAAGACAATAAACAACTGTGCAATATATGAGGACAATATGACCTCCAAATATAAACAATGTACAAATATACATTGTAATATGGTAAATATATCTCAATACATAAACAATATATAAGTATCTTAATCAGAGGTGGAACTGTACACTGCAATATGGTAAATATACATATATCAATACAATATATACATATATCAATGCATAAAAATGTTTTAAACAGAGGTAGAAGCATGCATGCATACAATAGTCAATATGATTTAACTTTGTATCAATATACAAGAATAGATACCAATATAATTGTCTAAAAACAATAACTCACAAGTACCAATCTATTATCCCATCATCCAATTATCCCTCTTTTTTTTTCAAAAAGATCCCTGAGCTTATAAAATTCTTCCCCCAACCCTCAACCATATACTAATTATAATCAACCCTGAAATGATGTCCCTAAATCCAAGGACAAACTTTACTGGGAGAGGGGACGTCGTCCTCTAGAATTACTTCCAGCTGTCATGGGGGCGACGTTCTTTCTGGGGGATCCTGTGAAAGTAAGATGATAGTTAAATTTCAAGATCAATGTCTTTTAAAATTGCCAATAGTCTCTGAGAATTTTGTGCAGGTCTGGCCAGAATGTTGTACAAGATGTGCACCACTTCAGCTAATCAAGTTGGAACTGTCTTGTGCAGCTGGTACCCAAAACAGGTCTGGTAGTAGCACTATCAGTATCATGACATCATAACAACCAGGTGGAGTTGTTGTTATGGGGCCCCATCTTCTTCCTGGAAACTCCAACTATCACCATAGGAAAAACTCATTGTTCATTGTGGAAAACTTAAACATTAATCATATAGACATATACAGACATACATATATTCAATGAAAGGCATGATAAATATATTCAATGAAAGGTATGATAGATATGAAGAAAAGCAAAGATGTTTTTTAAACTCATATTTCTTTCTGTCCCATATCATGGCTCTTGACATGAGACAGAAACTCTGGGTTTTTCTCTTGACAACAGGCTTGGAAATAGAGAGGGACTGAGCCAGAGTCCAACTCCAAAACCAGCTCTATGAATTTAGAAATATGGTTTAGTATGTTTTACTTACAGAACCTATCCAGTTTTCTTGATAGTCCCTATTTGGCAGTTATTTTTCCATCTGTCAGTATCCAAACATCCAGGGTCCCTTGAATTTTTCAAAGATGAGTGGTTTCTGTGGAGATAAGAACAGAACCCTGCCCCCATTCTATATGTTTTTCTTTCCACCTGTATGAATATCATCATTGTGGATGAGTTGTCATTTCTCCTTTCCAAGAGGTTTCTCCTCTTCAAATAGAACCTTTATTAATTATGATGGTATCCACAATTTTTCTTCTCCTGTAGAAACAAGAGCAAAACCCCTTCCCCAACGTAGTACATCTCCTGGCTTCCATTGAAAGGTGAAAGGTCAGCACATCTTTGAAATAAACCGGTTGATTTAGTTCAGCAGACTTTTCCATTATCCAATGTCTTTCTGCTGCTGTTGTTCCTTTCTCATTAGCACTAAGAAAATTCAAGGTTAATAAAGCATTATGCAATCTATTTCTGGGGGTATTTTCTGTCCCTTTCTGTTTGTTCAGCATATCCTTTATAGTATGACTTGATCTTTCTATAACTCCATTCTGCACCTGTGATTCCAAGGCTTTAATTTTTTCCTTCAAAGACAACATGTCCTCCTTAAACTTTTCTTATATATCATATAGATTCCCATCATTGAGATACATTCTGTCTGTTACCTTATCAAAACTTTGTGATAATGTCTGAGCATCAAATTAAACAGCCTGAACCCTTTCAGGTAACTTCCTAGTACCCTTGGATTTGGAGTCAATTTTATCTTAATATTAATCCTTTTAACTAGTTGTTCATTATTAGTCCATAGATATTATATCGTTCTTAGGAGTGCCATATTCTTCCTTAATGATAGAATATGAAAAAGAAAACTGAAACCTAGTAACCAGTTAATTAAGGTATCCCAATAGTCATATAAACCTCCCATGATATAATCCTTTGTATTAGTAACTGTTGTTCTTTTGGAAAACTACAACTCCCATGCTCCCCCTGGACTACGAATACCTGTCGCTCCCCGTTAAAAAGGCAGGGCCACACGAGGCCCTCTCTCTCTCTCTTTCCCTCTTTCTCCCTCTCCTCTCTCCCCCCCTTTCTCTCGTCCTGCCTTTTCCTCGTGTGTCCCACATCCTTCGTCCTTTTGTGTTTCCCTCCCCCATTAAAGTGGACCCACGTGGGAGCCGCCGTGTCGT
>NC_022019.1:35800567-35802814 GCF_000317375.1 Microtus ochrogaster
GAGAGGGAGGGAGAGAGGGAGAGAGGGAGGGAGGAAAGGAGGGAGGGAGAGAGAGAGAGAGACGGAGGGGTCCTAGCGACCCTTGCTTTTTAACGGGGAATGCAAAGGCTTCTGGGAAATGTGTTCGTGGTCCAGGAGAACGCTGGGAGGTGTAGTTCCGCAAAGGAACAACAACCTAGGTTTGGCTTCAGAATATCTGAGCTATAAGGGAAAGGGTTTATTACACTGGTCAGTGACTCTGTAATGGAACACATACAAGTAACACCATGTTTTGGAAAAGAACAGGAAGTGCTCTCAGAGACTGGAAGAGTTTCTACTAAAATGCCAATATTCCAGACTAGAACCCTGTGTTCCCCTAGGGTGGGACTGGGGAGAGCTGGGAAGGGCTGTGCTGGTTTAGTCATTTGATTTCTGCTCATCTAGTTGGGGAACTGCAACTGTCTTGAGGCTCAGCTGGGCAATTCTAGCTATTGAGGGATTCTGGGCAAGCCTAACAATCAAGAACACCAGTTGGAAGTAGATTGTGAGCAAGTAGGGAGCCAATAAAGAACCATGAGAGTTGTTTTTCTTCTTCCCTAAATTGTATAGTTGATTTCTACCTCTAGTTCTTATCCCACCTCTGAAGGTGGGATTGGCAATAATGAGCCCCAGTAGTAGGCAGTTTACATTAGCCCTGTCCGAGCTGATCACGTAGCTCTGCAGACAAGCTGTCTCTGCCCTTAACAAAAGCCAGGATGCCTGCTCCTAGCTTCTTTTGTTAAAATGTGGATTACCTGAGAAGTAATGTTTGCCTGAAGCTGATGACTTAAGAGTTCAGATGTTTGGTGCTTCCTTTCTTTTGTAATTTGGAAGGTATCTTATAGAGATGCTAATTCAGGGCCTACCTGACTGCTAGAGGCGATGTGACTTGAGCCCAGGCACCTGGTTGCCTAGGTGATGGTGTAATGTGCTTCCCCCCCCTCCCCGCTCAATTTGGTGTGGGTATATAAAATGTTTGTACAATAAATGGGGGCTAGCTGGCCTTTTCCATGATGACGGTGTAAGCTGTGTCAGTTCTTTTCCTCACGACTCCGTTCCAGCCGGGTTAGGGAATCAGAGAATTTATGTTGGACCCTCACGGGCCCCGACATTTCAGTATTCTCTTGTTTCACTCTAAGGAGATGTAAGGAGGTCCACAAGCCATGCTATGGTGAATGTAGGAGCCACTGCCCCCAGAACAGGAAGAGCAGGTTGGCTGAGCTGTCAGATCTGCTTGGACAAGGATGAACCATGAGCCAGACAGGTTCTGTTGTTCTTTGTGGTGACATGGGTATTGGCCATTGGCCTCTGATCTTTGTTGAGTGTGGGGAAGGCTCTGCCATTCTGGCATGGGAGACTGTGAGCTTGTAATATTGTTTCCTCATGCTATCTAATTGAGTATTTCTTTAAACACCTAATCCTGCATCTGCTGCCCAGTGCTGGGTAGCCTTTAGGACTGGTCTATGAGAAGGAAAAATAAACCAGCTAATGAGTGACCTCCAGTCTCTCTGACTTTTCGTGTTTGATTGTCGATAAAGAGGGATCTGTGCAGGAATTGAGTGCATAGACAAAGCTTCAAGCTGATAGATTCACAGTACAGAAAGGGAGAGACAGGACAGTGGTTGAGCCTCTGGGAAGGCTTAGCAAGCAGGAATAATAGTGTGAGCTAACTTATAGGTCGTTCTTTTCATGAATCTTTACTGCTTCCCTTGTAATGACTTGTAAGGAAGACCACAAACTATGCCAAGTTGAGTACAGGGTGTTTATACAAGGTCTGTTGAGCTGTCATTTCTTCTGAGGTTGTTGAAGCATGAGCTAGGCTATGGTTCTGTTGGTCTGTGTAGTGACCTGGTCAGTATTCCTTGTTCTCTGAGCCTCCCAGTGTATGGATTTCCTGGGAAGAGGGAGACTCTTCAGCTCTTGTATTGTAGG
The DNA here is from genome assembly GCF_000317375.1 of Microtus ochrogaster. NCBI lineage: Eukaryota > Metazoa > Chordata > Mammalia > Rodentia > Cricetidae > Microtus > Microtus ochrogaster. The sequence goes on from NC_022019.1 coordinate 35,802,518, forward strand.
ATATTATGCTTGTAATATCATTGTCTGGTGTACCCATACGGGCGTTATTTTGGTGTGCAGTGGGATGTCAGATTCCAAACCTGATGTTGTGGATTCTAGAATTTCTGAATATTGTATTTTACTTTCAAGTTTGTCTTATAAATGTTTCATAAAAGTTTGTAGAACTATGGTGATGTTGATTATCTTTTGCAATACATGATGAGAATGCTTCTTTCAGCTCTCTCCAGCCACAATGATATGATTCAGTGATATTTAGTTCTAGGGGACAAAAGGAGCTACCAAAGTTTCTCAGGTGTG
>NC_022019.1:35803474-35806923 GCF_000317375.1 Microtus ochrogaster
GGCCTCTGCAAGAATGTGGCAAGCATGTGACACACAGATGTAAAAATAAACAAAATACTTATATACATTAAATAAGTAAATAAAAAAAAGATGAGAAAAAGTATTTGGTAAGAGGGGCATAAGAGAGGACAATGGAAGGGAATGAATTCAAAGTACATTATATGTGTTTATAAGAAACTGAAAGACAAAAGTAGAGACCAGATTTGGTAATATTAGAGTGCTCTGGTCACCTTCCCTGCAGCCCAAGGCCCCTTTCTGTCTATCATTCCTGCTTCAGCAAGGGCAACCCCTGCTTTATGAGCTCCAGGTAACAGTTATAACCCTGGTCCTTGTTTTCTCTGCCTTCCTGACTTCAGGCATATAGCAACCCCCCAAAATTTGAGCTTGTACAAAGCCATACATTGCCTTAGATTACCCACCCTCTCTAGAAACCTATAGGTTAACCTATAGTAAAGAACTCTCCTTATTTGGGATTCAGAACAAACCCCTATTGCAGTGACTGATGTTACTAAGCTGTCCTTTCTACCTGAAATAAATATTAGCTTCAATTTATACCAACCTGGAACAGAATGCTTTGCTCATTTAAAACATCTTGGTGATCAGAAAATTAAAACCAAACAGAAGCATTTCTTGTCTTCTGTGGGACCTGGGCAGACCAGAAACAGGAAAGAGTGATGAGTAGGAGAGGGCTGTAAGGACCACGCTTTCTTCATCGTAGCTTAGAGTTTCAGTCGAGAGTCTTAGATGATGATAAGGCCTGAGTGAACAGTCTCTCTTTCAGCCTTTCACCTGGAGACAGGCTTCCTGGGATGCAGTTCCTCTCATTGTTCTATGGACTCCTATAGTGTTTGTTCCCTGAATGCCTAGTCACTGGTGGAGGAAGAGCCATTGTTAAATGTGTGGTGGAGAGGGCCTTTTCTCTTAGATGACGTGATTGGACCAAACTCACTATTTTGTACTGTCTTTGGCATACATTTAAAGTGACTGTTTACAAAAACTTTTACTTGATCTTTTGAGTCCAACTATTTCTTTTAGTCTTCTCCGACTCCTACTTCTTTATGAGTCTCATGCTGGGTGGCAGTATAGTAGACGTGTGCTGCCACCATGTGGCTAAATAGTGCAATGACACATTTTAGAGTTCTGGAAGGCTGGCTGTCAGGTCTTGAAGCTCAGCAATATTCTCTTGAGCTCAGTGAAGCTTAGGGCAGTAATTGTCAGAGTTTTATCTGAATTGTAACCATGGAATTCCTGAATAATCTTACTATTTTCATGTATAAGTTCTCTGGTGCTGATGCTGGTGCTGTCCTGATAGGTCCATAGTATTGATTCAACTGCCACAGACTGCCTTCCTCCCTGTAAAAGTTGATTATACTGTTGAAGAGATGGCCTGTCTCCCTGCAGGGCAATTATTCAAACTGTCTATCCCCTCTTTGTCATCAGGAAGGCTCAAAAGAGCCTGGGGAAATAATAAGAAGACACAAGGCTCTCTTCCACAGTTATCCTGTTCACTGAGTACAATGGGGGCACGGGCAGAGTTAGATTTGGTTCAGTTCTAACTTTGCAAAAACCCTTTCTGCTTTCTTTGCACCTCTAGCTAGCTATTCGTTTTTTGGAGGCAGTCTGTGATCAAAGTCTTGTCATGCTTGTTTTCCAGATCTTTCTCCCAAGCTAATGGTTTAAGCAATGAATCCTTTGAACAACTTAAAGTAAAACATGATCTGTGTTACAAAGGTGTCACGTAAATCCAACTACACTTAATCAATAAAAACCAGGAGACAGATATGGGGGTAAAAACCTGGAAGACCAGAGAACTGGGAGCAGTCGCCATTTGCTTCCTATGCATCTCTTTTCTGCATTTAAAAGGGTGAGATTCTGTCTCTACCCAACCACCACCACTACCACCACCACCGGGCTCCTATGGCCAACTAGTGGTTAGCTCCACCCTGGATCTCCAGGCCAGTTTTATTTGTCAGAACACAAACAAAATGCCACACAACACAAATGGAAGGATTTTCATGAGCCTTTTGGATGGGTGTTCCTCACTTGATCAGACAACAGAGCTGATTGATTAGATCAATCAAATCATGCCTGATTTGTAGACCTACTATGTCAGGAGGCTGCATTCTAAAAGTCAGCTGAGGAGATACCGTGTGTGTGTGTGTGTGTGTGTGTGTGTGTGTAAGTGTGTGGCACACCCAGGCATTGAGCTGAGACTGCTGTCTCAGAGGAGTTTCCAGATTCGAGGTAGGATGCTTAGGTGTAGCTCACAGACATGAGAGAGAGACATAGAGTAGGAAACACTACATTCTGAAAAGAGGAGCCATCTGATGTCTTATTCTCTTAACTCTGATGGATCTTGATTGCCACAAGACAGCACCTCCCTGGGTCTTAACTTTTGGATGTTTATTGTCTGCTGGAAGTCTATGTGAACCCAAGAAGCAGAAACCTTTCTCCTTGCCTTCTTTCCTGTTTAGGGTCAGAATGAATGAAGTTAGGACATTTTTTAAAACTTGTTATGTCCGGTCCTTACTATGGAATCACGTGGCCAGACTTCAATTTGGCTCAGGACTGATGAAGTTCAAGATCATTTGGCACTGGTGGTGGAGAAGCGGCACTCACCACACTCTCTGAGTTTGTTCAGTGACAGAAAGTAAAGGATCCTAGGAGGATAAGCACAGAACAGTAGATCCTAGCCTAGCACAGGACATTTGATTCAGACTTCTGTTTGTTTACCAGAAAACTGACAACCAGAAAGGTGACGAGGTGTTTGCTTGAGGTCACTGGAAATTTTGTAGCAGTGAAGCTCATAATGTAGGGTTTCAGTCCTTTATCATGTTCTTTCAGAGACAGGGTCTCTGTCAGAGAAAGAGATTATGGTCTTCATGCTTGGTGACAAGTGTCCTCACCTGCTGAGACATCTTTCCAGTCCCCAGTTTTAAACCTTAACCCAGCATTCCCCACTCAATCAGCCCCTGTTTCCATGTGATGTGTCTATTTTACATCTGCGTGTATGCAACCGGATACATCAAGAGCAATGAGTATGTACATAATTACAAATGATCACAAATACTTCGTATGTAAGAGTAAAAAAGTGGACACACTCAACGTTTTCATCAGCAGGTGGAGGAATAGATTGAGGTCTCATGGCACACTACTCAGAAATGAATATGAATGGGCTGCTATACACCATAGTATGGATAAATTCAGAACAATTACATTGGGTTAAAGTAGTCAGGCACCATTGTGCTGTGCTTTTAAGCGCAGTATAACCTTATGGGAGGTGCTCTTGTCACTCAGGCCTCAATAGCCAATCAGATCCTCTAGGTGACCTGTCAGTCAAGAAGTTGTGCTTGGTCTCTCAGGGCCCAGTTTCAGGCTTTGAAGAGAAGCTGGCACACGTGGTTTTGTGTGCTGTGCTATGAGAGTTGCTGCAGGCAGCTGAGCAGGGA
>NC_022019.1:35832791-35837678 GCF_000317375.1 Microtus ochrogaster
CACGCCACCACCACACGGCTAGCCTCTCATCTTTGAGTGTGAATTCCCTGGGCAAGGGTGAGGCTTTGCCATACTAGCATGGGAGACTATAATGTTGTTACCTCATGCTATGTAACAGTAGTTCAAACAAACTAGATTTGAGTAAAATGTGGTCCTGCCTAACAGGAATGCTATTTTACTGGTTTTAAATATACACCCTGAGATAAAAGGTTTGAGAAATCTTTGATGTTCTCTAATATAAATCCCTAGTTACTGAAGTACATGGCCATCAATCCTGTTTCAACTTTAAAAATAATGTTTTGAGATTATCATCCACATTCTCTTTTCTATTGAAATATTGGATCTGTTGGATGGTTATTACTGATGATGCAATCAGGTCTACAGTAAAAAGAAAGCAAATGGCTGAAATGAAGATGAAAAGGTAGTTTTAGGTGGCAACCAATTACTAGGATAAGCAAGGATTTTCAAGGAGTTTATTACTGTTATAGAGAAGGCCCTTGCCATGGAATGGAAGTCTAGCAGGAGTAAGACTCCATCCACATAACCCTTCAATTTATGTAAGGAGTAAGCAAAGAGATTCCTAGTCCTAGGAAGCAACTTTATACAACACCTGCTATGCCTGTGGTCCAAGTGTGTTAGTGTCTATCAATTAAGAAGTTAAACTTTTCAGGACCACTCATCATGTGCCGGTCCTGGAAACAAGAAAAAAATAAAAATTTAAGGTACTGGGTTCTGAGTTTGTGGTTACAACTCAGCATTGTTACTGGCATCCATGATTGACAGAGTCAGAAACCCAGTGAAGAGATTGTTTGAGAGTTCATGCCATGAAGCTGTGAGGATAAAAGCAGTTGTTGTTTTTTACTTTGCACCCGGCTCTCAAAAAAAATGACATACACTGAGCCAAACTCGGAGACTTGTGGTCTCTCCTGGGTCTTCAGAAGTTCTTGCACTTTTAACATTTAGGTTTAGGATTTGTCTGGTTCATTTTGTGGGGCTTGCAAAAGGTTTCTCCTATGTAGAGTATCACTCTGCTGCTAAACTGTGATGTAGAAGAGTAGAATTCATAATAGAATTAATGGTATAAGGATTTACCAGTTCTTAGGAGACATTAAGTCACACAAACCCAGTCCTTCACATCTATCAGAGCCACCAGTCCTGTTCTGGACTTCAAATCCCAGCATGCCAGGTCCTGACCCCTCCCTGGGGGTGGGGTCAGGGACCCTTCCCCAGGGTACTTAGTAATCCTGCAAAAGAGAAACACGTGATCTCCCTTTCTTCCTCCTGGGAGTTACATTCCTGTGGCTTCCCCTTTCCCCCTCTGGGCCACCTGAGAGCACAGATCTCCCATTAAACCTGGATATTTCTTAATTTGACATGGCTGGCGGTGGCGGAGGCAGCTGTGTTGCGAAGAGCGGAGGCAGTGGCAGAGGAGGAGGTGGGCGCTGGGGGGGGTGGTGAAAGGGGGGAGCGCAAGCGAGAGAGGGAGTGAGCAAGCCCTGTGGTGCGGTGCGTCACGGCTCAGTGCTCCAGCCCATGAGGCAGTGAGAAGCCCCGGGGCCTTCATGGGACCAGCGCGTGGTGCCAGGCAGCCACCCCTCAGTGTCTTCTAATTCATTCCCTGCTTTTCTTTAACAACAGTTGTGAATGTGACCTTTGTTTGGCTGCAGGATTTTCCAGGGATGAGGCAATGGGTTGGCTGCACTGCACATTGAGTGTGTAGTGGGATGGCCACACAAAGGACCCTGTGCTTTGGATGAGGAACAGGATATGCTCTCTGAAAATGGAGTAATGTCTACTAAAATACTAACTTTCTAAACTAGGGCCCAGAAAGTTCTGTGATATCTGATTAATTTCATCTCTGATCACCCAGTATGGCAGCTGACAATATTCTGAGGCCCAGCAGGGTGGTGTTAGCCAGTGAGTGACTATGGGAAGGCTTAGCAAGCAGGAACAATAGTGGTAGGTAGCTTACAGGTGGTTCTTTCCAGGATTCTTCTCTGCTTCTTTGTAATGAGTTGTAAGGAAGACCACAAGCTATGCCATGGTGAGTGCAGGGTGTTCAGAGATGATCTGTTGAGCTGTCATATCTGATGGAATTTTGATGGACCATGAGCTAGGCTGTGGTTCTGTTTGTTTATGTTGTGACTTGGGCAGTACACATTGGAGTGTGCTTTTGTTGTGCAGTGGGAAGACAGATTGGAAAACTGAAAGTGCATTCCACTTTAAAGTTTGTAATATAAATGTTTCAAATAGTTTAAAAGGTGGTAGAACTATGGCAATGTTGATTTTCTTTTGGCAATATATGATTAGAATGCTACTAACTTTCTGTTTTCACCAGTCACAATGATATGATTCAGTGATGTTTATTTCCAGTGATAAAAGGAGCACCAAGGTTTCTCAGTTGTGCATGGTGTTTGGAGATAGATGAGGCAGAATCTATATTTTGTGATACAATCCTTGTGACAGGAAGCAGATATTAGGATAGTGACACTTTTTTGTTTCATAGGTGCAATTAATCATAAAACCTTTTCCTAATCCTTTACTTTGAGGTAATGTCTTTGCGGTGGAGGTGTGTTTCTTGTATACAGCAGAAGGCTGGACTTTGTTTTCCTATCCATTTTCTTAGCCTGTGCTAAGATTTATTTATTTATTTATACAGTATCCTGCCTGTAGGCATCTGTTGCTTTAGTTTTTTTTGTTGAAGTGAGGTTCCTTTGTTCTGGTTTTCCTTCTAGTACATTCTGCATGGCTGGGTTTGTGGATATATATTGTGTAAATCTGGTTTGTCATGGAATATCTTTTTTTCTTCATCAATGTTCATTGAAAGTTTTGCTGGGTATATATATTTGTGCTTGCATCTGTGGTCTCTTAGTGTCTGCAGCACATCTGACCAGGGCCTTCTGGCTTACTCGGTTTCCATTGAGAAGTCAGGTGTATTTTTGATAGGTCTACCTTTCTATGTTACTTAACCTTTTTTCCCTGCAGCTCATAATATTCTGTCTTTCTATGTTTTGTGTTTTAATTATTATATGGTGAGTGGACCTTATTTTGATCCAGTCTATCTTGTGTTCTGTAAGCTTCTTCTATCTTTGTAGTGATATGCTTCATTAATTTTAGAAAGTTCTCTTCTATGATTTTTGTTTAATGTGTTTTCGGTGTCTTTGAGCTGGAGTTCTCCTTCTATCCCTATCATTCTTAGGTTTGGTCTTTATATGTTTTCCCTGAATTCCTGGATGTTTTGTGCTAAAAATTTGTTTGTGTTAATGTTTTCTTTTACTGAAATTATTTCTTAGCTATCTTCAACCCCTGAGAGTCTCTCTTCCATCTTTTCTATTCTGTTCATCCACTTCTTACAGTGGCTGTCTGTGTCTTTGGGAACTGTCCTTTATCTGCTCTGTGTCTCATGCTCTCTTGCTCTGTTCTCTTGTTTGCTCTTACAGCTTGTGCTGTAGAGTTCCTCTCTTGGTCCTCTTAGTAGTAAGTAATCTTCTGCTTGTTGTCTAGATAACTCAAGTCATGTTTGTGAGGACCCCTGCTGGGTTGCTGTTCAATCACCTCTTTGTCCTCTCAGTATTGTATTTGACCTTACCATTTTGGTTCAGGTCTTTGTTGCTTCCAGCCTACCTGCAGGAAACTCTCCTTTGTGCTGGAGAAACTGAGCCAGTCAGGGCATAGGTCCAGGGTTTGCCTCACTATGGAGGGCTTAGAAAGTGTGGCGGCTTGTCACTCAACTTTTGGTACACTCTGTATGGGAGCAAGCTGCTTTCAGAGGTTATGGTTAGTGTTATGTTTAGTGGCCCCAAAACGCCATACAATGAGTATAAAGAACAAAAATAATGAGGGAAATTGGGCTGGAGAGATGGCTCAGTGGTCAAGAGCAGTGTCTGCTCTTCCAGAGGTCCTGAGTTCAATTCCCAGCAAACACGTGGTGGCTCCAAACCATCTGAAAAGAGATCTGGCGTCCTCCTCTGGAATGTTATAAATGGAGCCAGAAATTTGTATACATAATAAATTAATCTTAAAAAAATAAAGAAGTAAGGAGTGAAACTGACAATAAAATACTTTAAAAGGTTGACCATTTAAGTTCTGAACAAGTTGTTAGCGGTAGTTAAGATGACTAGTGATTAAGAATGTTAATAGGTATTTGATAAATCCATCTAGGTTTGGTCTGAGTATATATATCATAGAAAATTCTATAATTGATCATGTGACCAGTAGGACTACAGGTAAGAAAACTATTGAGAAAAGGTCAAATTTATAGGTTTAGTGATAGTTTAACAGATCCAATACTAATTCATTGTCAGTTTGTAATTATGAGTTCTGCACCATAGTCGAAGGAGGATAGAGGAATAAGGCTGAAGAATGCATATTTAATACATGAGGTTACGTAATTGGGAAAATTGATGTGTTTTGTTATGTTAGTGAATTAGATGACCATAGGAAATACTAGGATTGCGAGGATAAGAAAAATAGAGTATTTGATAATGTTTATTACTTTCATTTGGAGTTGCACCAAATTTTTGCTTCCTAAGACCAACGTATTACTTCTATCTTATAAGAGTTAAGAAAGCTGTACATTTAAGTACGATGGCATAAGTTATCAGCTCTTGCATGCTTTCTTTGTAAATAAGGAAATTTATATCCTGTCTTCAGATTCACAGTCTTAATTTTTTTAAACTATATTAACATAGTGTGGGGCCTATAATTACGTTAGACTGTAAATCTAAGAACAGAGGGTAAAGCCTCTTTTCCAAGCCTTAAGTTGATAATCACATCGAATTGCAAATTCAAAGGTGTAGATAACTGACTCTACTATGACTTCTCCCGCCCCCTTTTTGATAGGCAGGAGAAGTAAATTGAAGCCATATTAGGGTGTTTAGCTGTTAA
>NC_022019.1:35839504-35840906 GCF_000317375.1 Microtus ochrogaster
AGAATGGCATGTCTTGGGAAGGGCTGTGCTGGCTTAGTCATTTTATTTCTGCTCATCTAGTAGGGCAACTGCTACTGTCTTGAGGCTCAGCTGGGCAATCCTAGCAATTGAGGGACTCTGTTTGGCTTCATGAACCCCAGTAGTAGGTAGTTTAGCGGTTATTTCATGATTCTCTTGTTTTTCTCTAAGGAGCTGTAAGGGGGACCACAAGCCATGCTATGGTGAATGTAGGAGCCACTGTCCTCAGACCAGGAAGATCTGGTGGCTGAGTTTTCAGTGATGAACCACGAGCCAAACAGGTTCTCTTGTCTCTTTGTGGTGACTTGGTCAGTCACCCTTAACTTGTTGAGTGTGGGGGAGGCTAGTCCATTCTTGTATGGGAGACTATGGGTCTGCAATATTCTTTCCTCATGCTATGTAATTGATAATTTCTCTAAACATTCCAGGACTAGGCCTTGGTTGGTCTATGCAAAGGAAAAATAAACAAACCAGCTAATGCGTGACTTCCTATCTCTCAGACTTTTCCTGTGTGATTGTAGATAAAGAGGCATCTGTGCAAGAATTGAGTGCATAGACAAATTTTGAAGCTGGCAGTTTCACAGTTCATAAAGGAAGAGACAGGATATTGGTGATAACTTTCCTACTTCAACAGTAGCTGAGATTAGCAATGTGGAACTAGGTAATCAATTTTAGATGCTCCATACATGTTTTGATGGTCATTTCTTGGTGTCCACAAACCAGGCAATCAAGAATCTTTACTGACCTTATTATGAAACCAAATTGCCATAGTTACAATAGTTCAATCAAAATAGATCAGAGTGAAATGTGGTTGCCCTGCTTAACATGACTCTTATTTAACTGGTTTTAGATATATACCCTGAGATAAAATGTTTGAGAAATCATTGATGTGCTCTAATACAGATCCCTATTTATGGAGCACATGGCCATAAATCCTGTTTCAACTTTTCAGAATAATTTCTTGATCATAACTATACCATATCCATAATTTCTTTCCGAAGCCCTACTATGACCCCTCAGTGGCTTCTAATTTTTTGCTTGCTTTGACCTGTGTTTGGTTGTATGATTTCCCAGGTAGGAGGGGATGGTTTCGCTGCACTGCACATTGAGTGTTTAATGGGATGTCCACATAAAAGACATCTCTGTGGTTTGACTGAGGAATAGAATATGCTCTTGGAACATTGAATCTGTACCAAAATACAAACTTTCTTCAATAAGGCCCTGCCTACTGGTCTTAAAGGGCAGAAGAGAATGTTCTGTTATATGTGAGTAATTTGATCTCTGACTATCCAGTATGGTATCTGATAATATTGAGGCCCAGCAGGGTGGTATTAGCCATTGATGGACTCTGGGAAGGCTTAGCAAGCAGTAATAATAATGTGTT
>NC_022019.1:35842211-35844135 GCF_000317375.1 Microtus ochrogaster
ACTTAAACTGTGTTCTTCATCTCTTCTGATTTATTTTCTTTTGAAATCTAATGTTAGACATTAGGATATCTACACCTTCTTGTTTCTTTGGTGCATTTAATTGAAAACCTTTTCCTAATCCTTTAATTTGAGGTAATGTCTAAATTCAAAATGATCAGTTTTTCTCCAATGTGGTTCTCTAGTGGAACCCATAAGCTCCCATGTCAGATACTTACATGGAGCTGTGTTTGAAAGAATTGTATGCAAAGTCCAAGGATCAAATGCCAAAGAACAGTACATAGGGTGCCCTTTAGTAGGTTGCCACCATCTGTGCTCCGTATGCACTCTACTATGGTTGTTCAGCCTCCACCAGGTCTTCCACTATTTACTTTTTTGGTGCCTCAGTGCCAGTATCCCACAGCCCCTATTTTGCAGTCTCCACAGTAATGTAAAGCTCTTTAGTCTTCATCCCATCAATCCCCAATACTTGTCTGCCTGGCAAGAATAAGGATATTCTAAGATACATTCAAGTTACTTGTCTGCCTGGCAAGAATAAAGATATTCTAGGATACATTTAAGTTTTTCCCATTTTCTAACAGCTACTGAAATAGACACTGAATTTTGAGTTTCCTTGGGAATTAATTGTGGAAAAAGACTGACTCCTTCAGGCGAGACCATGTCTACTTAAGAAACATTTACTCCTTATGTGACCACCTTACAGGAGAGACAGGAGGGTTTCAGCCCTTTAGTCTCCATCCCATCAATCGCAAATGCTTGTCTGACTGGCAGTTACACAGGCAGACTCTTTATCCTATTTATGGGTGAGCACTTTCTATTTTCACTACATACATGTACATACAAAAGGTAAATAAGCATTTACATCTTTGCATCTAAATAACTAATATTCCATATTAACATACTATTTTTCCTTGGATATTTCAGAGGTTGCCCTCTCTCAGCTAAATTCTACTTGGTATGACTTACTCTCTCCTAAGCATTGCTCAATCCTTTATATCACCAATTCTACTCTTCTACATTGTGACTTAGTAGTAGCGTAATACACAGTACATGAGAGGCCATTTACATCTTCCCCAAATTTACTGGAAATGGACCTTACACCTAAATGTAATTAGGTGTCAAATGATAATTTCAAAACTTGTAGAAAATACTTGAAACTATTCCTCTCTGTCTTTGTTAATCTCTCTATGCTTTGGGAGGTTTTTCTAAGGCCCCGATGTATATGCCAATAACAGCTCTGTCTCTAATCTCAGTAATACGCTTGGGAGAGCTGATAAAGATGTAGTGGTCTTTGTTTCAGATCCTCAGAACCTAAGACTTTTCAAACAAGGGTGAAAACTTTGGTTATCATTCCCTACTTTACTGTGGACTTTGTTTCTAATGTTCTTGGTTTACCCAATTTTCCCTTTGTTCAACATTCGCAGTCTCATTCAGAGGGGCCTGGCAGACCCTCGCCAGAGTCTGGAAGCCTTCTGAGTGTCCTGTGTCCGCCCAGTGGTGGCTTGGACACCATAGACTTGAGCATTGGCGCCCCCCCCCAGCATCGTCAGCTCGTATCTGAGGCCTCTCTGGGCATTGCCCAGGCCCTGGTGGAGTCCTGATCACTATCTGTGCAGAGCCTGCATACTCTGGGGCCCTCTGTGCATCTTCATGCATCCTCTGTTCCAGCATCTCTGGGTCCAGGGTCGTCCTGAGTTCAGTCAGGTGGCTGAAGATGGCACAGGTGATATGTGGGGTGACCCCCTGGGCCTGGCAGAGGGGCCTTGTGGCCTCTGGCTTGGGTCCAGAGGCCTCCTGAGTGTTCTGTGTCTGTGGGGGGGGGTTGGGGGTGGCAGACACCATGGACATCTGTCTGGACCTTGGCTGATTGCTGCTCCTGGAGGAAACCCTGTGGTTCACGCCTATCCCTACCCTCCTCGCTCCCCCC
>NC_022019.1:35844360-35846170 GCF_000317375.1 Microtus ochrogaster
TTGAGGCCAGGGATATACTGCTATACCGAGTCCATCCCTGACTACAGGCAAAATTGCCACCATGGGGAATCATGGGAGAAGTAGCCCCTCCACCCTATGTCCTCAGGGACCCCCTAGTGCCTGTCCCCTCCCTGACCCTGACAATGCCCCACCCCTAGTCCTGCCACCACCATCAACAAGCCACCCCTAGCCAAGCCCTAACCCTAGGTCTAACCCAAACCCTAGCCTAACCATAGCCACTCCTAAACCCTACCCACACCCCACTGCTAGCACCGCCCACACCTTAGGAATGACACCCCTGGCCCTGCCCCAAACCCATCCATGCCCCCATGGTGACTGCCCTCTTAGGCTTACCTAGGGTTTTGGTTTAGAGCATGGCTAGGGTTAAGACGTGACTCTTGTTTTCAAGAGGGCTTGTGCCCAGATAGTGGTGTTGCATGCATTTATTACTAGCATTCAGCATGCAGAGGCAGGCCTACCTTGTGTCCAAGAGCTAGTTCCAGGAGAGGCTCCAAAGCTACAGAGAAACCCACTCTCAAAAAAACCAAAAAAAAAAAAAAAATGCTTGTGAAACAATTATAAACTGTGTAGCTTTAGGTATATACTCATTCTTTAAAAGTCTGTTGTATTTTTTTTTTAGTTAAGTAATTAGTTTTTTTCCATTCCAAAATTTATACTTTCCCATTCCCCACCCAATTCCCCCACTACCCTCTTCCCCCCTTCCCTCCTTAAGAGGGCAGGGGACCCTTCTCTGTGGGAAGTCTAAGACCTTCCCCATGATGTCCAGGCCTAGGAAGCTTTGCATCGAAATTATAAGCAACCCCTAAGTATTGTCCCTAAATCTGAGCACAAACTTCGTTGTGATAGGGGACATCATCCTCTCTAATTACTTCCGGCTGTGTATGTGCGCGATGTTATATCTGAAGGATCCTGTGATAGTAAAATCATGGTTAAATTTCAACATCAATGTCTTCTAAAGTTGCAAACAGTCTCTGAGTATTTTGTTGAGGTCTGCCAAAATATAGGCCTCTGATTTCCTAATTTAACTTCTGTCTTAAACTCCAAATTTTCCTCATTTAGAACCTTAGCGTCTTGTACTGAAGCTTCTAGAGTTTTTAATTGTCCTGGCATGACATGTTCTCCATGATTACTGAGAATGACTGGGGCCACTTTTGGCATGGCTTGCTGATCTGCATTCTTTTTACCAATGTCTTACTTTACCATACCTCCTACATACACCTGAATGCTGAGGTTTCCGATTTCTGCCATTCACAGATGAAGTGTTATTCCTAGAAATACCTGGTCTTCGATTCCTTTTTATATGTCCAAATTTACCACGATTAAAACATTTGGTAGGTTTATGGCCCCTCATTGCTATAGAAATTGCTAATCCTACCCAAGATTCATCATTGTAATTAAAGGTCTTAGAAATTAAAAATAACTTCCTCAATCATTTCAAATTTTTGTATCATTGTCTTTCTTAAATCATGAATCTTCTTACCTGCATGTGTACCTAGGGATTCCAGTAAGGTATCAATTTTTTGTTCCCCATTCTGCATGTGTGAGTCCAAGGTCTTCATTGTTCCTTCTAAAGATAATATATCCTCCTTGAAGTGCCCCTGAATGTCATGTAAGTTACCATCCTGGAAGTATATCCTGTCCGTTTCTTTGTCAAAACTCGGCAATAACTTCTGAAAGTCATATTCCACTGCTTGCAACCTTTCAGGCAAATTCCTAGTAACATTATTTAGAAAGTCAATTTGGTCTATCATTGAATTTGTGCTATCTAATGATGCCACATACTTCCACA
>NC_022019.1:35846400-35846924 GCF_000317375.1 Microtus ochrogaster
TGAGAGGTCACAGACAGAAAATCCATAGGCCATGCACAGAGCACAAAAAGTCACAGTTTCTAGAGTCTAATAGAAAAGAGAGCTTGGCCTACCACATGGTACTCTGTTCAAACCTATGCAGAGGGTTGACACAGCCACTGCACTGCTGATAAATAGGCTCAGTGTTGTGGGCCCTGTGTCCCTGTATTGGGAGTAAGGGTCACAGTGCTTATAATCAGTTGCGGCATGGTTGCTGTGAATTCAAAGGGAGATTTTTTGCTTAAGTGGTTTCTATCTTTGCCAACCACTTGCTCTTGAGCTCTTTGAATCACCTTGCAAGGGGAAACTAAAAAATCTGATCAGTATAGATCAAATTTTTCCTAGGAGAGACATTCCATACCTGTGTGTCCCCCAGGCGTGGAAGTTACTTTAATAATATATTTAAAGATGCCCTGTGGAAATGCTGTATGTAGGTTACAAATGGTGATGGCGGGCCATGTGGCAGCAGTGTGCCCTGGGAATAACCAGTCCCAGTCAGAGATGCC